>NW_026594083.1:3512934-3627464 GCF_907164565.1 Psammomys obesus | reverse complement strand
CCCGATTTGGTCAGTAGAATGTGGGTGATTTGATCATCTGTGTTATTTAAGAGTTCCATCAGTAATTTTCTTGTTCACTATCAACAGTTCCACACTGGAGGCCACATTCCTAAGAGATGAAATGACAAAGACTGATTTTTGTATCACAACAGTAGTTCACAGAATAGAAATTTTGGCATTTTATTTAAATAAATTTGTTCAAAGACTGATAATTTGTTTATGAAACATTCTAAAATAAAAATAGCAAGGAGCCTAGGCCAAGAATCTCATAGTCTCAAATGTAATTGGTGGCCTGATACTGCTTGTAGATAATTGTATGTAATTCCCTGTATCGTTTTTTTTTTTTGTTTTTTTTTTTTTGTTTTTTTTTGTCAGCTTTGTTCTTGTGATTCTCTTAAGGTTTCTTTTATTTCTTTTTCTACCAGTTTTTAAAAAAATATTTCTACATATAAGTTTTTCTCACTGATACATACATATATATTTGTGTATATAAAATTATATAGATAGATAGATAGATAGATAGATAGATAGATAGATAGAGATAGAGAGAACATCTTTATATTCAAGTTCCTTCATACTAAAGTCTGTTGATGTGAGACACTTATGCTTACATATTTGTAACATATATGTTATTTCCAATATATGAAATGTATACCTGTTTATTCACACACATAAAAATGGCAAAACATCTTTAAGAGTTCGCTCCTTTTTTTTTCTTCTTTTTTTAAATTTTTTTTTTATTAATTACACTTTATTCACTTTGTATCCCCTTGCGGTTCCCTCCCTCCTCCTGTCCCAATCCCTCACTTCCTCCATCCTCTGCATGCATGCCCCTCCCCAAGTCCACTGATAAGGGAGGTCTTCTCTTCCTTCCTTCTGATCCTAGTCAATTAGGTCTCATCAGGAGTGGCTGCCTTGTCCTCTTTTGTGGCCTGGTAAGGCTGCTTCCCCCTCAGGGTGAGGTAATTAAAGAGCAGGCCAATCAATTCATGTCAGAGACAGTCCCTGTTCCTATTACAATGGAACCCACTTGGATACTGAACTGCCATGGGCTACATCTGTGCAAGTGTATTAGGTTATCTCCATGCAGGGGTCTTTCCTGAGACTGATACTCCTTTTTTTTTTTTTATTAATTACACTTATTCATTTTGTATCCCCCCATAAGCCCCTCCCTCCTCCCCTCCCAATCCCACCCTCCCTCCCCTTTCTGCATGCATGCCACTCCCCAAGTCCACTGATAGGGGAGGTTCTCCTCTTCTTTCTGATCTTAGTCTATCAGTTCTCATCAAAAGTGGCTGCATTGTCCTCTACTGTGGCCTGATAGGGCTGCTCCCCGCTGAGGGGGAAGTGATCAACAAGCAAGCCAATCAGATTATGTCAGAGGCAGTCCCTCTTCCCATTACTATGTAACCCATTTGGACACTGACCTGCCATGGGCTACACCTGTGCAGGGGTTCCAGGTCATCTCCACGAATAGTCCTTGGTTGGAGTATGATTTTCTGGGAAGTTCCCTGTGTTCAAATTATCTTGTTCTGTTGCTCTCCTTGTGGAGTTCCCGTCCCCTCCAGCTCTTACTATTTCCCACTTCCTACATAGAATTCCATTCACTCTGCCCATCAGTTGGCCATCAGGCTCAGCATCTGCTTTGACAGTCTGCACTGCAGAGGCTTTCAGAGGCCCTCTGTGGCAGGTTCCCAGGTTGTTTCCTGTTTTCTTTTTCTTCTGATGTCCATCCTCTTTGCCTTTCAGGTGGGGATTGAACATTTTATTTAGGGTCCTCACTTTTGCTTAGTTTGTTTAGATGTACAGATTTTAGTGGGTTTATCCTATGTTGTATGTTTATATGAGTGAGTATATACCATGCGTGTCTTTTTGCTTCTGGGACAACTCACTCAGGATGATCCTTTCCAGGTCCCACCATTTACCTGCAAATTTCATGATTTCCTTATTTTTCATTACTGAGTAATACTCCATTGTATAGATGTACCACAGTTTCTGCATCCATTCTTCAGTTGAGGGGCATCTGGGTTGTTTCCAGCTTCTGGCTATTACAAATAAAGCTGCTACAAACATGGTTGAGCAAATGTCCTTTTTGTGTACTTGTGCCTTTTTTGGGTAAATGCCTAGGAGTGGTATGGCTGGATCTTGAGGAAGCACTATTCCTAGTTGTCTGAGAAAGTGCCAGATTGATTTCCAGAGTGGTTGTAGCAGTTTACATTCCCACCAGCAGTGGAGAAGGGTTCCCCTTTCTCCACAACCTCTCCAGCATGTGTTGTCACTTGAGTTTTTCATCTTGGCCATTCTGATGGGTGTAAGGTGAAATCTCAGGGTTGTTTTGATTTGCATTTCCCTAATGGCTAATGAGGTTGAGCATTTCTTTAAGTGCTTCTCTGCCATTCGATATTCCTCTACAGAGAATGCTCTCTTTAGCTCTGTTCCCCATTTTTTAAGTGGATTACTTGGTTTATTGCTTTTCAGCTTGTTTAGTTCTTTATATATATTGGATATGAGTCCTCTGTCAGATAAAGGGTTGGTGATGATTCTTTCCCAATCTGTAGGCAGTTGCTTTGTTTTCATGACGGTGTCCTTTGCTTTACAGAAGCTTTTCAATTTCATGAGGTCTCATTTATTGATTGTTGCTCTTAGAGCCTGTGCTGTTGGTGTTCTGTTCAGGAAGTTTTCTCCTATACCAATGAGTTCTAGGGTATTCCTCACTTTTTTTTCTAGCCGATTTAATGTGTCTGGTTTTATGTTGAGGTCTTTGATCCACTTTGACTTTAGTTTTGTGCAGGGTGATAAGTATGGATCTATTTTCATTTTTCTACATGTAGACATCCAGTTGGACCAGCACCATTTGTTGAAGATGCTATCTTTTTTCCATTGTATGGTTTTGGCATCTTTGTCAAAAATCAGGTGTCTGTAAGTGTGTGGGTTTATTTCTGGGTCTTCTGTTCGATTCCATTGATCCTCCTTTCTGTTTCTATGCCAGTACCATGCAGTTTTTATAACTGTTGCTCTATAGTACAGCTTGAGATCA
Organism: Psammomys obesus; assembly: GCF_907164565.1. NCBI lineage: Eukaryota > Metazoa > Chordata > Mammalia > Rodentia > Muridae > Psammomys > Psammomys obesus. Next base: position 3,624,427 of record NW_026594083.1, on the reverse strand, counting down.
GCGATGGAGATACCTCGAGAAGATCTTTTATTGTAGAGGATTGTTTTAGCAATTCCCGGCTTCTTGTTATTCCATACAAAGTTGAGAATTTTTCTTTCCAGGTCTGTAAAGAATTGTGTTGGCAATTTGATGGGAATTGCATTAAATCTGTAGATTGCTTTTGGTAAGATGGCCATTTTTACTATGTTAATCCTGCCAAGCCATGAGCATGGGAGATCTTTCCATCTTCTCATATCTTCCTCTAATTCTTTCTTCAGAGACTTGAAATTTTTTTCATACAAGTCTTTGACTTGCTTGGTTAGGGTTACACCAAGGTACTTTATGTCATTTGTGGCTATTGTGAATGGTGTTGTTTCTCTAATTTTTTTCTCAGCCCTTTTGTCTTTTGTATACAGGAGTGCTACTGATTTTTTTGCGTTAATTTTGTATCTGGCCACTTTGCTGAAGGTGTTTATCAGCTGTAGGAGTTCCCTGGTAGAGTTTTTGGGGTCACTCATGTATACTATCATATCATCTGCAAATAGTGATAATTTGACTTCTTACTTTCCCATCTGTATCCCCTTGATCTCGTTCAACTGTCTTATTGCTCTAGCAAGGACTTCCAGCACTATGTTGAAGAGATATGGAGAGAGTGGGCAGCCTTGTCTTGTCTCTGATTTCAGTGGGATAGCTTTAAGTTTCTCTCCGTTCAATTTGATGTTGGCTATAGGCTTGCTGTATATCACCTTTACTATGTTTAGATATGTGCCTTGTATCCCTGATCTCTCCAGTACTTTAAACATGAATGGATGTTGGATTTTGTCAAATGCTTTTTCAGCATCTAGGGAGATTATCATGTGGTTTTTTTTTTTTTCTTTCAGTTTGTTAATATGGTGAATCACATTGATGGATTTCCGTATATTGAACCACCCCTGCATACCTGGGATGAAGCCTACTTGGTCATAGTGGATAATATCTTTGATGTGTTCTTGGATTCGGTTTGCAAGTATTTTGTTAAGTATTTTTGCATCAATGTTCATAAGGGAGATTGGCCTGAAATTCTCTTTCTTTGTTGAGTCTTTGTGAGGTTTAGGTACCAAGGTGATTGTGGCTTCATAGAATGAGTTTGGTAATGTTCCTTCTGTTTCTATTTTGTAGAATAGTTTGAAGAGAATTGGAGTTAGCTCTTCTTTGAAGGTCTGGTAGAATTCTGCACTGAAGCCATCTGGTCCTGGGCTTTTTTTGGATGGGAGACTTTTGATGACCGCTTCTATTTCTTTGGGGGATATAGGACTATTTAATTGATTTACCTGGTCCTGATTCAGCTTTGGTAAGTCAAATCGATCAAGAAAATTGTCCATTTCATTTAGGTTTTCAAATTTTGTTGAGTGTAGACTTTTGAAGTAAGTCCTAATGATTGTTTGGATTTCCTCAGTGTCTGTAGTTATGTCCCCCTTTTCTTTTCTGATTTTGTTTATTTGGGTGGTGTCTCTCTGCCTTTTAGTTAGCTTGGCTAAGGGTTTGTCAATCTTGTTGATTTTCTCAAAGAACCAGCTCTTGGTTTCATTGATTCTTTGAATTGTTTTATTTGTTTCTAATTGATTGATTTCAGCCCTGAGTTTGATTATTTCCAGCTGTCTACTCCTTTTTGGTGTGTCGGCTTCTTCTTTTTCTAGGGTTTTTAAGTGGGCCATTAAGTTGCTTGAATAAGCTGTCTCGAATTTCTTCTTGAAGGCACTTAGTGCTATGAACTTTCCTCTTAGCACTGCTTTCATTGTGTCCCACAAGTGTGGGTATGTTGTGTCTTCATTTTCATTGAGTTCTAGAAAGGCTTTAATTTCTTTCTTTATTTCTTCCCTGACACAGCTGTCATTTAGCAACAAGTTGTTCAGTTTCCATCTGTGTGTAGGCTTTTTGCTATTTCTGTTGTTGTTGAAGTCCAGCTTTATTCCATGGTGATCAGACAGGATACAAGGGATTATTTCAGTCTTCTTGTATCTGTTGAGGCTTGCTTTGTGACCAACTATATGGTCTATTTTGGAGAAGGTTCTATAAGGTGCTGAGAAGAAGGTAAATTCTTTTGTGTTTGGGTGTAAAGTTCTGTAAATGTCTGTGAGGTCCATTTGATTCATGACCTCTGTCATAGATATTGTTTCTTTGTTTAATTTCTGTTTTGTTGACCTGTCCTTTGTTGAGAGTGGGGTGTTGAAGTCTCCCACTATTAATGTGTGGGGATCTATATGTGGTTTAAATTTTATCAATGTGTCTTTTACAAATGTGGGTGCTCTTGTATTTGGGGCATAGATGTTCAGGATTGTGATGTCTTCCTGGTGGAATTTTCCCTTGATGAGTATGAAGTGTCCTTCCTCATCTCTTTTTATTAATTTTGGTTGAAAGTCTATTTTATCAGATATTAAAATGGCTACTCCTGCTTGTTTCTTGGGTCCATTTGCTTGGAAAGTCGTCTTCCAACCTTTTACCCTCAGGTAATGTCGATCTTTGTGTCTTAGGTGTGTTTCTTGTATGCAACAAATTTTTGGGTTTTGTTTTTTTGGTTTTTTTTTTTACTGCATTCAAACTGCCTTTCAAGACTCTCCCAAATATGCAATTCTAAGGTAATTCATGTCCAACTATTGTGTATTTGCTTCTGTTTCTCACTTGATAAATTTTAAATATGGATTTGAACTCAAATTTAGCTTGAGAGAAGTTAAGAAATGTGGGCATGAGCTTCCATATTTCTTCATGAGCAGTCAGTCCTGAGCCTGATGGAGGTCAGCACAGTTCCCCTGGTTGATTAACTAGACAGTGAATCAACTTCTCAACATAGATTAAAACTACTTGGTTGTCTGATCTGTATTAACCTCTCAGGTCACTGGGGCACCATTTAGTAAATTGCATTGTCTTTTCACAAATGAGATCAAAGCTACAAAAGAGTTGTTTCATCTAACATAGGAAATAAATTTATCTCTATACATTTTTCTTAATATCAGATACATGAATGAACTCTTTAGAAGCAATGTGACGATGGACTTTATGTTAAAAATATTTTTTTCTTCATATTCTTGGAGTCCACCAAGACGTAAAACAGAAGTTTATGAGAGGTTTCATTGTTGTTGTTTCTTTGTTTTTGTTTTTACAAACTCCCTCCTGTCCCACACTTCCTACCTCTTTCCCCCTATCCTCTTCTCCTAGTCCACTGAATGGGGTGAGTTCTACTCCACTGCTATCTGCCTCTAGGTTATCAAGTCTCATCAGGACTGCCTGGATCCTCTTCCTCTGTGGCCTGGCAAGGCCACATAATCAGGGGCCAAGACCAAAGAGCAAGCAACTGAGTTTATGACAAAGGCAACCTCTGCTCCCCTTACTTGGAAACTCACACGGAGACTAAGCTGTCTATTAGCTACATATGAGCATGGAATCTAGTTCCTCTTCAAGAATGGTCTTTGTAGAAAAATTATCTAGAGCCAATCCATATATTATATCTGCTGCTAAATAGGATGTTAGCTTCAAAATAAATATAAAAATAGTACAACCTGAGGTGGTTTGTTTATGTTTTCTTTTCATTCTGGAGAAATTTAATTTTGTTTTAACTTCAGGGCCATGATTAAAAATAATAAAAGAAGCCCAGTGTGATGATGGTGCACTCCTGTAATCCCAGAACTCAGGGAGGCAGATGCAGGCAGATCTGTTAGTTCAAGACCAGGATGGTCTACAAAGCGGGTAAAGGGCAGCCAAGGCTACACAAAGAAACTGTCTCAAAAAACAAACAAACAAACAAACAAACAAAGCAGGAAGCTTTAAGTTATAAGAAAATGATTCTCCCCATATCAGAAGGAGCCTCTGCTTGTGTAATGCGACATTAGTCCTCTTGTTTATAACAGAGGAGTGGAAAGAAATACAAAGTCTGTATGCTTATTTGAGGAATGGAGTTGCCTTCAAGTTTTTTGTTTTGTATTCTGTGCAACCTTAAACCTGCCCTGGAAATTTGGTAAAGAACAGATGTGTACACACAAACTTGCACATGCATGTGGTAGGGGGTAGAGGAAAAGGGCATTTGGGTAAAACAGAAGAGAACACTGAAAAGGAAATCACAGAAGAACTATCAAGCACCACTCCATAACTCATACCATTCAATGAGAGTTCAAATGAGAGACCTTTCTCATAGGGCATTTTTGTTTATTTTCCATCACTCCAGTACCAGAATGTCCTTTGGGAAAGGTACATAGCTTATCTCATTTTCACACCTGACCGCTTGAGTAGAAAATAGAATGCAATGGAAAGTTTCAGGCTGATTAAATGACAGCAGCTAAATCTAAATTAATAGAGAGGTGAGATATATATTTATGACACTAACTTGAAAAATCCTAGTTGGACGTGATGTGTCTGTAACAGGAATATAGGGACTTCTAAAAGAAATTGAATAATGCACTTGATGACCGGTTGATTAAATGTTCATAATGAAAATACTCTCACAGCAAGGTATAATTGTAAGCAAGGGTCAAGAAGGGAGGGAATGGAGATGAAATAGTCTATTGTTTACGAAGTCATGGGGTCAATAACTGTGGATAATGGCTAGTCATTTATGAATATTAGTGAAGTTTCCTAAAATATTGCCATTACTTAAAACAGAAAAGTTCATTGTGAGCTAAATAATAAAATATCATTCATGGAAAAGATGTGTCTAGGAGTTCAAAAGAATAGGCTGAAGAGACTATGGAGAAGATATATTAACTATACATCATTCCCATTACAGGACTATAGTTCTATGCAGGAGTCTGACTTTCTTTCTTTTTTTGTTTTTAATTTTATTTTTTTCTTATCAGTTACATTTTAACTCTGTATCCCAGCCGTGTCCCGATCCCTCATTCCCTCCCAGTCCCTCCCTCCCTCCCTCATCTCCACCGTGCCCTTTGCCAAGTCCACTAATAGGGGGGACCTCCTCCCCATTCATCTGATCCTGTTTTATCAGGTATCTTCAGGACTGGCTACAAAGCCCTCCTCCGTGGCCTAACAGGACTGCTCCTCCCTTGGGGGATGGGGAGGCCAAAGAGCCAGTCATTGAGTTCCAGAAGGAGAAAGACAAACACGGTATATACTCACTTATATAGACCTATAAGATATGATAAACATAATGAAATCTGTACACCTAAAAAAGATAATCAAGAGAGCGGACATTGGGTAAGATTATCAATCCTCGTTTAGAAAGACAGATGGGATGCACATTGAACATATGACAGGAGTCTACTGAGCACATTTGAAAGACTCTAACTAGCAGTGTCTTCAAAGCAAAGACTCATGACCAAACCTTTGGCAGAGTACAGGGAATCATAAGAAAGAAGGGGAGTTAGTCTGATGAGGAAAGGATAGGAGCTCCACAAGGACCAAATATATCTGGGCACAGGGTCTTTTCTGAGACTGACATGCAACCAAGGACCATGTATGAATGTAACCTAGAACCTCTGCTCAGATGTAGCCTGTGGTAGCTCAGTAACCAATTGGTTTCCCATAGTGAGGGGAACAAGGAATCTGATTTTCAATGGTCTTTATTTAAATGTTACTTAAATGTTACTTAAAAGACACCGTGTATGTCTTTCTGCTTCTGGGATACCTCATTCAGGATGATCTTTTCTAGTTCCTACCATTTGCCTACAAATTTCATGATTTCCTTGAATTTAATTGTTGAGTAGTATTCCATTGTGTAAATGTACCACAATTTCTGTATCCATTCCTCAGCTGAGGCACATCTAGGTTTTCAGATTCTGACTATCACGAATAAAGCTGCTATGAACATGGTTGAGCAAATGTCCTTGCTGTATACTTGAACATCTTTTGGATATATGCCTAGTTGTGGTATCGCTGGGTCTTGGGTTAGCACTATTCCTAATTTTCTGAGAAAGCACTAGATTGATTTACAAAGTAGTTGTACAAGTTTACATTCCCACCAGCAATGGAGGAGGGTTCCCTTTCTCCACAACCTCTCTAGCATGTGCTGTCACTTGAGTTTTTGATCTTAGCCATTCTGATGGGTGTAAGGTGAAATCTCAGGATCATTTTGATTTGCATTTACCTGATGACTAGAGACTTTGACCATTTCTTTAAGTGTTTCTCTGCCATTTGATATTCTTCTATTAAGAATTCTCTTTTTATCTCTATACCCCATTTTAATTGGATTACATTATTTGTTGGTGTTTAACTTACATTAAACATATAATATCAGATAGACATACTAAAATGTGTACATCTAAAGAAGCTAAGCAAGAAAGAGAACCCAAGTTGAGATAGTCAATCCCCATTCAGAAAGGCAAATGGGATGAACATCAGAAGAGGGAGAAAACAGGGAACAGGACAGGAGCCTACCACAGAGGGTATCTGAAAGACTTTATCCATTAGTGTATCAAAGCAGATGCTGAGACTCATAGCCAAACTTTGGGCAGAGTGCAGGGAATCTTATGAAACAAGGGGGAGATAGAAAGACCTGAAGTGGACAGGAGCTCCACATGGACAGAAATAGAACTAAAAAATCTTGTCAAAGGGATCTTTTCAGAGACTGATACTCCAACCAAGTGCCATGCATGGAGATAACCTACAACCCCTGCATAAATGTGACCCATTGGCATCTCAGTGTCCAAGTGGGTGGCCTAGTAAGGGGAACAGAGGCTGTCTCTGACATGAGTTCAGTGGCTGTCTTTTTGATCACCAGCTCCTCTGAGGAGGGAGCAGCCTTGCCAGGCCACAGAGGAAACAATACAGCCAGTCCTGATGAGACTTGATAGGCTAGAGTCAGATGGAAGAGGAGAAGGACCTCCCTTATCAGTGGACTCAGGGATGGGCATGGAAGGAGAAGAGGGAGGAAGGGTAGGATTGCAAGGGATGAAGGAGGGAGCTACCCCTGGGATACAAAGTGAATATATTGTTATTAATAAAAATAAATTAATAAGACTCTAAAATCAGAAAAAAGAAAGGAATTACCTTTCACTCTCTTCAATACATAAAACAGATGGGATGCAAAATAACACCTTAAAGACTGGAAGCCAAAATATGATTATAGTTATTTTTATTTCTTTGTGCCTTCTACAACTCCATTGAGATTCTTTCAATCTCTCATCTCATCCAATTCAACAACCTTTCAGTCTCTCCTTAGAAAACAACAGGCACCTGAAAGTAATAATAAAAATAAAATAAGATAAAATAAAAAATAAACTGTAATAGGATAAAATAAACAAATAAGCAGAAGGAAATAGGCCAAAGAAAAAGCACAATAAATACATATATACACAAACACACACATTCCCACACAACAATTTCTTAACAACACAAACCCCCACAAAACTTGAAGCCACAATATACAAAAAGAAAAAAGAAAACTATCAATAAGATGACTCCTAAAGGCATCCTGCTATATTCACAGATCAGCATCTTGCTAGAGAGCTTTCTGAAACTATTAAGAAGATCCCAAGTACTGCACAGTCCATGGGCTGGAACCTGGTTGACCCCTACCCTCATGACATCATAGATGACATCAATAGTGGTACAGGGGAATGCCCAGCTAGTAAGAAGCAATGAAAGAATATTTCAATAAAAGACTAGCTGAATTAAAAAAAAGTAAAGAAAAATTTCCATTTCTTTTAGAATGTTCAATTTGATGAAGTATAGGTTTCTAAAATTATTTGTTTATGATTGTGTATATGTCCGTGGTGTCTGTTTTTATGTACCCTTTAAGGTCTAATTTTGTTAATTTTCAAGAGAGTGCCTGAGGGAGTCAGGGAATTTGGTCAGTGGCTGAAACAAAGAAATAAGGTGGTAAAGGAAGGCTATAGAAGATATGTATAATCTTCTGGCAATGCGTGTGGAGAGGAAGGGGAAGCTGGAGCAAGTTGATGACAGGGATTTACAAGTCACGAATTATTAAACCAAGGTTCTTTACTAAGTGTTTTCTGCCTGTTTTGGTAAAATAGTAATGCTTCTCGACACACTACAGCAGGATAAAGATGATTAGTCCGCTATATTCTATATCATAAATATTCAGGAAAATATATCATGCGTCATATCACATATACATTTTATACATAAAAATAACTGGCAAAAATTTGAGTTTACATCCATGTGCTTCTAAGAAATTGAGAAGTAGGAATAATATAACCGGATTCTGGAGGAAAGCAATACATTTTTAATCTCACTAGTACTTTATTTATATTTTCTAATGTTTTAAAAATTATTTCTGTGTTAAGGTGAGAAAAAAACAAATTTTATTTGATCTTATTAATAAATACACTTTCAATTAGTATATACCAAATAATATGAATAATTTCCACTGGCATTCATATATTTCAAAACTTTAAGTTACAATAATCACTAATAGATTTCTATATTTTAATTGTTATTACTAAGGTGTTTTTAGTACATAAACTTTTTTTATACTTAAACTTAAGTATATCAAAAGTATTCTATGAAGTAACCCAAAAAATGTGCACAGCAGCCTATAATCTTTCTATCCACTTTGAAAATTTTCAGGAAATCTGCTTTCTTTTACTACAAAGGCACATCAGTAACAGTGGGTTTTTTTTTATGGTTCTTAAACAGAAACATGTCCTATATCATTGGTGTCCTTAACCTCTTCAAATTTATTTCCATCTTCTTGCACTCTAAAATCCAAATGCATATTTTTCAATGCTACACAGGCTGTGAGTTTTTATCTCTTTCATCCTTTCCACTTACTTCAATACTCTAAAACAATATTCTATTATCTTTCCACCACTGTTTTACCTATTTCATGTGATTTGACTCATTCCTCAAAATCAAATGAGAGATAGCATTTATAAAAATCAGGACTGGATGGGCTGTGTGTGTGTGTATGTGTGTGTGTATGTGTGTGTATGTGTGTGTGTATATATATGTGTGTGTGTGTGTGTGTGTACTAACACTCACATATATTTGTGTGTATACACACACACTCACACACACACATATATATATATATATATTATTCAGCATGGGTATGATACAGATTATATATTCAGTTATAAGCATGTTAAATATTTGTTATTCTTTGTGTTTTTTTCAAGTGCTACCTCTAATTGTGTAGTCATCACTCATAAATTTGGGCAGTCCATAAATAATATTTATGCATAAAAACTTATTAATGATTCAGGCTTTATTTATGGACTCTCAGTTACTCAAAGATTTACATCCTTGTGAGTCCACAGCAAAGTTCGAGTGCCTATAAACACTTAATAAATGATCTATACACATCCACTTTCCCTTGCTGTTTCCCAAAAGCCACTGAAAAAAAAATAGTGTTTTTTTGTTTTCTTACAGTGGTCAGGTGACATTTTCTTGTCAAACATGTTTTATGACTGAAGAGAAATAATGAAAAATCAGATATCCTGGAAGTCTTTCGAGGTCCATATTAGATGCAAATTCCCTAATATTTATAAGCAAATTTTCTTGCATTACCTGTATGATGTGATACTCCATTTTCCACTAACATAGTGAGTACCTGAGATACTTAACCAATAAAAATATAATTAAACATCTAAAATGGAAGATTTCAGTTAACAACTGGATGGACTGGGAGACTTCTACAGAGATTCAGGGTGACTATGTTGCGGAGTTCAGAAGAAAGCAAGATACCTCGTGGCCAGACAAAAAAAGGGTAATATGATGGAGCTGGTACCTCAAAATCTCCTTCAGCAATGTCCAAATGACCAAAGGACCTTTTGAATGCAGGACCAAAGGTCCTTTTGAATGCAGGACCAAAGGACCCTGCATTCAAAGGTTCCATCACTTTCACCCAGCACTAACAGGAGACCAGAGTTTTAACACACTGTTCTAAAGGATTAGGACATGCTATAATACATGCTAACATTTCAGAGTAGTCTTTCTGGAGTTGATGACTTCATGAATGCCTCCTGCTTTAAAGCATAGAGTGGCTCAGATTTGAAAGCTACCACAGTAGAGCAAGAACGGGGGCAGGAGGTAACAAGCATGACTTTTTTTTTTTTTTTTTTTTTTTTTTTGAGAATATCTTTAGAGAGTTGGAATTCAGAGGGAATATGGAAAGGGTGCAGAAATGGTTGGAAAAGAAAACACCCAGAAGAGTTGATAAACACTAGTTAAGAAATAAGCACCATATCAAAGAAATATTAGTAATAATAGTAATAATAGGTTTACTAAGATTTGGGGTAGGCAACAGTGATAGACCACAACTACTCGGTACAAAAAGACCCAGTGAAAACTGGAATACATATTTATCAATAGATAAATAATTTTGTTGTTTCTTTAGCTTTTTCTTTTTTCTATAAGGTTTAACTTCTAGTGCCTGTAGCTAGAACAGGGTTGTGCAAATTCAAAGAAAAAGAAACCATGGTTTATAGAAGCAGATGATCTTATTTGGGGAGAAAAGTAAAGGAAATGAGAAATGAGAGAGTGATAATTTTCAGGATCTTGATTTTAGCCCTGTAGGGAGAAATAACCTAGAGGTTTCAATGAAAAAGGGAAGGATCCATAGCTACAGACATGCGAGGCTACAGGAAAGGTTGGTGTTGTTATGAGAAACAGAATCTTGATGAAAAAGGAAGAAAGATTTCACTGCATCGAGGAGACAGGCAAGAAGTACTTGGCTGCTTATGTGACAGCACTCACTGGCACACACATGAACACTGATGTCATGGGGCTCTGAGAGCTAGTTTTCTTTATCTCTGGGTCTGGCAGACACTCAGCAGGCCTGCTGTTTAAATTTTCTCAGTAAATGTTAGTGCTCCATACTGCAAAGGCTCTTACAAATGACTGCTCTATATGGCAATCCCCTGTTTGTTTGTTTTTTTGTTTTGTTTTGTTTTGTTTTGTTTTGTTTTGTTTTGTGTATGTGTATGTATAAGAGGGCATTTCTTATTTTCTCCTATTTCCAATGTCCATCCCCTTTGTCTTTCTAGATGAGGTTTAATCATCTTACCCCTGGACCTCTTTCTTGTTTATCTTCTTTAGGCATACATATTTTAGTATGTTTATATTATCTTATAGGTCTATGTAAGTGAGGATATACCATGTGTGTCTTTCTGCTTTAGGGATATCTCACTCAGGATGATTTTTTCTAGATCCCACCATTTGCCTGCAAAATTCATGATTTCCTTGAGGAGAAAACTAGTAACAGGACAGTTGCTTACCACAGAAGTCACCTGAAAGACTCTACCTAGCAGTGTATCAAAGCAGATTCTGAGACCCATAACCAAGCCTTTGGCAGAGTGTAGGCAATCATATGAAGGAAGGAAGAATTAATATATCCTAGAAGGGACAGGGAGCTCCACAAGGTCCAAATATATCTGAGCACAGGGGTCTTCTATGAGACTGTTTATCCAACCAAGGACCATGCGTGGATATAACCTACAACCCCTGCTCAGACATAGCCCATAGTAGCTCAGTATCCAAGTGGGTTCCCTAGTAAGGGGGGCAGGAATTGTTCTGACATGAACTCATGAGCTTCCCATTCCCCTGAGGGAGGAGCAGCCTTTCTAGGCCACAGATAAGGACATTGTAACCATCCTGAAAAATACCTGATAAGCTAGGGCCAGACTGAAGGAGAGGAGGACACCCCCTCTCAGTGGACTTGGAAGGGGGCAAGGAGGAGATGAGGGAGGGAGAGGAGGATTGGGAGGGAAAGAAGGAGAAGGCTACAACTGGGATACATGTGAATGTATAAAATTTTTTAAAAATAAAAAATATTAAAAAATAAGAGGGCATTTCTACCCCAATGAGCTCACTTTCTGACATCCATAATGCATTCTGGAAACAATTTTGACCTTTAATGCTTCAAAATTCTGTTCAGCTGACAGTACTACAGACAACAAGAAGTTGGAGGAATGAAAGAATATTATATTCAATTTTAAAATAATAATATAAAGATGTCAACAGTGAAACCCTCAAAATAGATACAGTCTAAAAAAAAAAAAAGAAAAAGAAAAACCCTTGTACAAATGTAGGAGTGACAAAGAAGATCTACTAAAAGAAGACTTGATGGAGTAGATTACATATATGCCTGAGCATGCATATTTCTAGATTAAATATGTACATGTAAATACACAAATAAATACACATATGCAAATGTTTAATGATAGAGTATGCATATATGTATATCAGCATACATATGCAGTCATTTTATAATTTAAGGGGATTTGAAGGAGAAACAGAGCAATTCTGCCAGGTCTTTTAGGAGAATACTTCTCCCTCTACTACTAGCTCATTGAAGGGGAGTATGTCATTAAAATGTCATCCGCATGATTATCATTGAACAATGATTTTTATTTAAAAAAATGGATGTCACCACTCACATGACAACATTAGTACTCATCAAAGTTGTCTGATTATTGCAGTTATATTTACTGCAAAGCAATCTAACTTTGAAGCACTGGTTGAAATGAGTACAAACAAGTCCATGTTCCCTTAGATTCTGATTTTTCAGTACACACCTTAGCCCAAACAGCAGATTGTGTCATGCTGATTAGCATATAACTATCTTCTCCAGCTTTCGCTCCTCTATGGCCCCACTAAAATATTAATATTTTACTTGTTATGCTTTCATATTTAAGTAAATGTGAATACTTTACTGTGAGATACATATGCAAGATACATCCTACATTTCCAACTAGTATTAATGGTAAGGAGGTGGTGATGTGTTCTGAGTTTACACTTAACGCTATAAAATGAGGAACAAAGGAGCCAGGTGGCAGTTCTGTTTGAACAATCTGTACCTATTCAGTAGAAAACACTAAAGTATAAAAGACCTTAGAAGTGCCATCTGCCCAAATACCTGGTTTTCCATCTTCCCATAGGTAACAGCCATTCACATTATAACTCTTCCTGAAGAGTAAGACCAGTACTTTATGGGCTTTTTAACTCTGTAGAATCCTCTGTAGAGATGCTAGAGAAGGTCAGTTTACTGTGTATTTTATGATGTAGTGAGAGCATGATCTCTAAAGAAGTTCTTTGGAATTCCAAAAGGAAAACTATGAAACCACTTCTGAGAAAGTTTTGAAAGAACATCATTACTTGTTTATCTATTTGGAGTGCTAAAGGTGGTACTGGATTTGACAAGTAAAACATTAGACTTATGACATTATTAGTGTATGATTTATACGTGTTTCATGTGAAGATCTGAGTGAAACTTTGTAATAGGTGTGTGTGCAAGTGGACCCGTTAGTAAAGATACGAAGGATATGCCATTCGTGAAGGATGCTTTGTGTTAACTCTCTTCTCAGTTGTCAGTTGTGATCCTTACCACATTGGTGCTGACCCTCTGATTACAGAACACCAGTCCCCAAGATACTTAGACAAATCTCTATAGGTATTAAGTCATATAATCCTGAAATTTCTAACATAAATCTGTAAGACGTGAGGATCCAATTTCAAATTTCTAAACCATGTAGGATGAAGGTAATAAAGTAAAAGTAGCCACTCTCTAAACCACTGGTTCTCAATCTTTCTAATGCTACAACCCTTTAATACAGTTTCTCATGTTGTGGTGATCCCATCCATATAATTACTTTCTTGCTACTTCATAACTGTAATTTTGCTACTGTTATTATCATAATGTTAAATTTCTGATATGCAGAATGTCTGATATGTGGCTCTCAAAGTGGTTGCACCCCCACAGACTGAGAACCACTGAACTAAACAAAGAATTGCTGACTTGAAGATTCAGTAACTAATAAAGCATACCAATGTGAAACTCATAAACATGTTCTTTGTCTCAAAAATCATAGCATTTACACTATATTAAATCCAAGGTATGAACCTTGTACTAGAGTATATTTATTGCATAAGCTGCTATTCTGTGTGACAACAAATTTGGAAGAGCAACTTAGAACAAATTATTTTAGCTCATGGCATTAGAGGGTTCTAGCCATTTACTTTGCTTCTATATTTGTGGGCTTATTGTAATGCAGATACTATGGCAGTGAGAACATGTGAATGAGAAATTTTATCACTTCAGAGCAGACAAGAGGCAGAAAATGGGATACAGGATGTGGGAAGGGAAGGATATCCCTAAAAATACATACTTCCTCTAGCTGGCCCTCAACTCTTATAGTTACAATATCACTCAAAATAGCCCCACTCTTTGGGGACCAATACATGAGTTTTATGAGAGATATTTTATCTTCAAGACACATCACACATAAAGTGAAGGCAGTAGCAGTCATTTCTTTAGGAAAAGGGAGATGAAGAGCATCGTTATTCTAACATACATGAAATGCCCATTGGAAGGGCTGTTATTACAAAAAAATAGAGTTCTGAAGACTTTAAAACAATTATATTAGTTCATTACTTTGAATTCAGCAAACACAAGAACTAAAGCTTTTCATCTGCATTTTAAATTTCTGGCAGATTTTCAAATTTGGTATTATGAAAACAATAAATAACCATTGGGCATATATCAGACTGTAGATCCAGTGAAGATATTGAGTTTCCTAAATGTAGCAAATGCATAAAATAAATTAATTAAATAGGTAATATTACAACTTCTCTTTATTCAATTTAAGTTTGATGAATTCTTAAGTGAAACAAAATATTATCTCCATATATGTAAATTAGAAGGCTTACAGAAAGTGCAATTTCAACCTTCTTCCACATTAAATATGTCTAGAAATCAGGGGAACACTTCATTTCCTTCTAGGGCTCTACCTTTTGTTGGCATCTGTTAACCTGGCCTCTTGCCCATTTGGAGTATATCAATTATATAGGACAGAGGTACTACGTACCTGGTGTGCACTTAACTCAGGACTGACCCAATTACTTCTGTAGAATGTAAGGGCACGGAGACAGATCAATACAACATGGACCTACTTGGATTGCTAAACAACCTGTCCTGGACACTGAGACACAGAACCATTCTATAACACTCCCCAAATTCTTAATTAGTAGGACAAGTGAGGCAATGTTTCTTTATGTTTAGTTACTGAAGACATTGGTTCTGTTTGGATACAATTATTGGTCAGCTTTGCGGTATATATTCATTCTAAATTCACAAATACCATCTGCAGGTGGTTTTTTTTTTTTTTCCTTTTTTTCTTGTTGTTGTTAAAAATCCATCCTCAGACAATGCAGCTACTCTTGATGAGACCTGATAGACTAGGATCAGAAGGAAGGAGAGGAAGACCTCCCCTATCAGTGGACTTGGGGAGGGGCATGCGTGGAGAAGGGAGGGTGAGACTGGGAGGGGAGGAGGAAAGGGTTTACAGGGGGATACAAAGTGAATAAAGTGTAATTAATAATTTTTTTTTAAATAAAAAAGAATAAAGTCACCAATATCTCAAAAACAAAACAAAACAAAACAAAATCCATCCTCATTTTCCACCATTTACTTTAAGACAAGGTAGCTCCTATAACACACTTCTCAGAAACCAGATGGGATGCTGCCAGTACATTATTTTATGTCAATATAAAATAAAAATAAAATTTGTCTTTAAAATGTAGCATGAGATCATGCACACCTTTAGTGATCAAAACTGTTTTAGTGGTCACACATTCCACATGGCCACAATGCTTAAGGGAAATTTTGTAATAACTAAAGTTGTTCAGTAGCTTTCTCCCTATGTGTTTGATGTTTAATTCCCACAAGTACGCACACTATTCCATGTTAAATTCACTACTCTAACTCATGTCTATGCCCACGTTCAATGTATTTCTAAACTTCACTTAAATTTCAAATAGGAATTATTCTAAATCAGGTAATTATGCTTTTACAAAAGAACATTACTTAGGTGACCTTTCTCTAATGTCAGCTGCATTGTTGTTTTATACTCAGTAAATGATATTCTTCAATAAACTTGATACTTTTAATGATCACAGAAAAGTTTACATTCATACCTAACCATACACTTTATAATTCTTTTATCACTCATCACCGAAAGATCTGAGAAACACAAGATGTCTTACATTCATATTGGCATTGATTAGAAAGTCCTAAATTTTCATACAACTTCATTTTTTAACTACTGCTGCATATTCGCTCATTCAACATACATTAAATATAGGTGACTTTGGCAACAGACGTATAGACAAGTAACTATAACATGGGTATCATGGCTTTTGTAAGCTGGTCAGCATTTGACAAAGACTTATAATGTATATACTTAACCGATAGGGATATATAACCTTGAGTTGTTAGAATTCTAACTATAGGCCTAACACCTCATCTTCTCTCAATTTTTTTTTTTTTTTTTTTTTTTTTTTTTTTTTTTTTTTTTTTTACCGTATATCCTGTTATGCTTGGAATTAGTACACAGCCTGGGCTAGTCTGAAATTCACAACAACCCTTCTGTCTTTACCTGCCAAGTCCCAGGATTAAAGATGTGTCAAACCCAGCTCCTGGAATTTCTATTACTTTGCATATGTGCAAGTTCATAACACTTGTCAGTGAAGCTTCATACATTGTAAATCATCTGTAAAATTTACCCTTCAGGAACAAGTAATAATTTTTTAAGCTTGTGTTTCTGATACTAAAAATATTAAATTAACTGATGAATGGCTCATCATATCCTTGAATGCAGCTGATAATTTGTGATGTTTCCAATCATAACATCTTTCCAAGGCTTTAGATGCAGAGACAATTTTTATTGTATTCTTGATGCTAGCACTGAGTTCCGCATCCTAATCTGAGAATCTGCACTAGGTGTTTGAAAGGTGAGTAAAATAAAAAACCTAGACTAGCTTCTGTGTTTTCTTCAAAAAGAAATGCTTAGAAAGTCTTAAAAGCTTAGAAAGAATTTATATGAAATGATATATTTTTACCATTTTAAAGTTATTTTTTCTTAATCTCACAAAATAATAATTACTTACTGATAATTTTGTGAGTGGAGTAATTTCTGACTACAGGAGTTGTTGGCCACTGAGCAGTTCAGAAGAGCTATATGCCAAACTCCTTAGGACAAAAGCTACATTACAAAAATATGGTTGATGCAGATAAACTTCCATTGTTCTAAAAGACACATTATTTAAATACAAACGCATTTTGGTTCTATAAAAAAAAACAGAATAAACTTTTCTTTTTTAACACTAAGCTAAGTATATTCAAATTGCATTAATGAAAGTTATTATACTCTCAATAATTTTATATTTCTGTAATATTTCTAGAAATCATCATATATAGTAGTTTCTAAACATTTTATACTGAATAAATTGTAGACTTATAAGAGTAAGAAATATTTTATGTGTTAAAATAAGATGAATTATAAATGTGGTGAGGTTTTAAATCTAGAAGAAAACAATATTATCCCATGTAATGTGGCTGTGTAAAACATGGCTGATGTAGTAAATCTGTGATCCCAATATATATTACTGTGCTTTGTAACCATTAGTGCCAGTGGACAAAGCTTAGTAACACAAAATAATATGAATAAGTGTTCTCCAGATACTGTTATGGATAAATAAATACAAACAGTAAGCTGAGAAAGTAATACTTTGCAAAGTATCATTAAAGGAAACGGTAAGTGCCCATGAGCGTGTGTGACATCACATGATAAGAAGTCATGGAGTCCCGCGTTAGTCTAGCACCATACAAAACAAAGTGTTTTTTAGGTTGTTTGGTGTTTGTTATTTAAATTTCATATTGCAAATGTGATACAGGAGACATTTTGAAGGAATTAAGTGTACTACCTCTTGGATGAACAATATCAGCTTTTCAAACCTGGAAACATTAGAAGGTTAGGGCTTGAAAGCCTCATCTGTCAATCAGAACAAAACCGGCCATACAGTAATCTCAGATGATTACTGTTAGCTTACATGCTTAATACATGGGAGCCCAGGATTCAATTCTCAGCCCGTAACAGAAAACACAAACAAAAGAAGTGTGAGAGAACTTCTTGGCACAGATGTTGAAAGCACACTTGCCTTGCATACACGAGGATCTGGGTTCAAACTCAAACAAACAATAAACTGGCGTGATTGCATGCCTATAATCCTAAACCAGCGGAGGTACAAATGGGCATTTTCCTTGTGGCCTACCATCCGGATAATCTAGTCTAGTTGAGGAGTTCCAGGCCAGTATCAGACTCTCAGCTAGACAGTGCCAATGGAATGACATTTGCAACTGTCTTCTCCCAGCCAGACATATCCTCACAAGCTTCAAACACAAATTACCCTAGCATACACATACTGATATATACTCAAAATGATTAACAACTGTAAATAAAGAGTCAGCTGACAATTCTAAGTGTGAAAGTTACTATGCTTCCCCCTTTGTATGGAATTTAGTTTGCTACAAAGTATTGCTTCATCTAATATAAACTATAGGTACTTTTGCCCAGTGAGAGTAGATAATATTTTTGATTTTGTTTAAATAGTAAACACCTTATCATAGTAATTCATAGTCTCCATGGTACTAAGAAAAAAAATAAAGGTTTTGTATGGAAGATTTGAATATTTTAAAATCTACCCCTAGACAAGATTTTCTGGGTAAATAGTTTCATTTTGATTTGTTACTCTGAGGAGAGTGATCTAGATGAACAATAATAAACATACAATTTGTAGCATCCTCACCTTAGTTTGCCTTAGGTGCATGGGTGTGGCTCAATATTTGTTCAGGAGGTTGCAGACCCCACGTCAGTTAAGTTTCGGAGGACTTCCTCTGGAAATCTGAGGGTTTATTATCTTCCACATGACTGTAAATTGTAGGAGGCTTCGGTGACTGCGTATTTGGTAGACTTGTCACTCATCATGAAAACCTCTCCACTAGGTCCGCTGTGGTTTCCAGAAACAGAGGTCAAAGAGGATATGGCATAATCAACAGTCCCTCCCAAGGCCACAGTATAGTGGGAAAATGTGTCAAAACAACTGTTATAGTCAATTGGGCATATAATTTTGGGGAAATCTAAAAAGTATTCAAATAAATGCCAAACAAGTTATTGAAGGTGATCTTTAAGACACTTAAAGTTAACTAACAAGGTTAAGAAAAGAATGGAGTTAAACAAAAGAAGGAGCAAATGAGGGAGGGAGGAAAGGAAGGGAAAAGGAGAGAAGGGACTCCCTGTGTCTTGGACTCTTGCTAGCCTATGCTTTGTGTTTGAAAGCAAGCATTTCAAAAGTGAGATCTCTCTTTTAAAGTTCAATGAACTTATTACATATGTGAAAGCTTTGACAGCTTTTTCACAATTAGTCAAATAGTTGCACTATACTAAGATTCTCTTATCTTAGAATTAAGTTTCAAAATGTTATATTTCTAATTACATTATAGTTTCAAAATTTAGCAATCGGTACATTATGGATATCTTAATATTAAATTAATGGTTCTTACATTTTATTCTTTATTATTTTAAAGATACTCCCAATGATAAACATGGATCAGGGATATGAGATATACCAAAGAAAAACTACGAATTTCTGAAGAACCCCGTGGTAGATAAGTGATAAAAACTTATATTGCTAGTATTTAAAGTATATATATTTAGATTATCCATTTTGATGATATGCTGGTTAGTTTAGGTATATCCTGTGCAGAGAACACTTCTGTTAACTCTAAATTTAGATAGGTTCCAGAATTTTTTTCTGGAATACTTTACATGATTCTCAAACTATATTTTAGTTATCAATCACAAAACATTTAGTTATGTGAACATTACACTTGATATATTTACTGTACTTCTATATTAAACAGCTCAGGGACATAGATGAAAATGAAAGTAGATTCAATACAGAAAAAAATTGGTAGAAGTGTTCAAATGTGTTTCTATCTAAAGACTTGAACAAAAAGATTACTTGACAACTGGGTTTGCATGTAGACGTTTTTCCTATTTACTTGTCTAGTTGTCAATGTTAGTGTCTAAGAACGCTCATAAGAGCCTGTAGATTGTGGTTCTGTTCTGTCAAGTTTAGTGATGGTTTAAACACCCTGAACATTTTTTATTGTTTTTTTGAATTTTTTTTTATTTTTTGATTATTACAATTTATTCACTTTGTATCACAGCTGTAGTCCAGTTCCTCATTCCCTCCCATACCTTCCTTCCCTTCCTCTTCTTCTCCCATGCCCCTTTCCAAGTCCAATGATACAGGAGGTCCTCCTTCCCTTCTATCTGACCCTAGCCTATCAGGTCTCATCAGGACTGGCTGCATTGCCTTCCTCTGTGGCCTGGTACAGCTGCCTTCCCCTCAGGGGGAGGTGATCAAAGAGCCAGCCACTGAGTTCATGTCAGACACAACACCTGATACCCTTACTAGGGAACCCACTTGGAGACTGAGATGCCTTGAGCTACATGTGTGCAAAGGGTCTAGGTTATCTCCATGCATGGTCCTTGGTTGGGAATGTCAGAACCAAAAAATCTGTGCCCAAGGGTCTTTGCATCCTGAACTTTTAAGGCTATGAACATTTCTAAAATTTAAGGCCTAGTGATCATATTTGAATTCTCACCACTTTCTCTTTCTTTCTCTTTCCTTCTTTCTGTGTGTCTCTTTGTTTCTGTTTTCTCTCCCTCCCTCTCATACATCTATTTTTACTAGCTGCTTTTCCCCCATTTGTTTTCTATTCTCAAATTGTCCATCATGGGATGAGACTTGTGATGCTGCTGTAATACAATCTAGAAGGAAATCAAGAGGCCTCCAAGAAGAATTTAGAAATATTCACACAATATACTTTATTACCTGAATATGTTCTTCATGTGTTTTCTTTAGTGAATATATACCCAATCTGTAAACTCAGTGCAATGGGATACAGACTCAGGGGCAATGCTTTCTCTCTGCTGGAGTAATTCCAAATTTATTGAGAACTTTTTTTTTTTTCCCAATGGAAAAAAAGAAATATATTAGTGCTGGATACTGCCATGCTCCTTTTACCTCTAGGGACTCATAGGCACAGACACATATCCCTATGTGTGCATATGCCGTATTCAGACATTTCACATGTGCAAAGACATAGGGATAATAGAGGCATAGACAGATAGAGAGACAGAATGATAGAGAGATAGAGTGGTGCAGATCAGGACGCTGTGCTCTGTTTAGGTTTATAAAGCATGGTCTGAGTTTTGTGAACTGAAAATAAAATACAATATTTGTCTTCCAGAATAGAGCAAAGCAGGGCAAAGAAGTCAGGGGAAAAATCAGCAGCTGGCTTATAAGAAAAATCCAATGATGGTTTCAAATGCTGTCCCCAATTCTGCCAATGGTTTATATTTTGAGTGCATTTAATTAAAATGCCACATGTGGATTTTAAAGCAATGTAAAAAATAATGTTTTTCTGCAATCTGAATGAACATACAGATGATATAATAGTATACAAATTGAGATTGTTTTAACATTGTTATGCATATTTGTGCCTTAAAAATTCAGAAGTTTTCAGAAAGCTTTTCATTTGTACTATTGGAAGTCTCACAGTAAACCCACCTAGATAATAACAAAAGAAGTAAAAGAGATGGAATTATCTCTAAACTAAGTCCACCTCCCTCAGGATGTTACCCTTTGTGTGTGTGTGTCATCAGCTGTCATTTGATAGTACTGTCTCATTCTTGCCTGTGGGGCTCATAATTATGCCAATAGGCTTTCTCTAAGGCTGCAAACCTCGCAGAGAGCACACGAGAAAGTCACTGCTGTTCTCTGAACTCTCTGTGTGCTCCCCAGAGGGCTGCCTTCTCTCAAGGATTGAAAGCCCCTTGCAAAAGGTTAAGCATATACCGTCCTGGGGTTCGAATGACAAATTTATGTCTGCTCAGAGCTAAAACTGTGTTGAATTTGCAAGATTTTGTGCAAGCCACAGCATTTACAAGACAGGCCAATATTCTTCCCTGAGTAAAAATTTATATTCTATCGCAAACACTGAGCAAAGGTTTGTTACAAGAGCTTGCTCATTGAAAACTGTGTAAATATTGGCTGCTCAAGTTCCAGCTACAGTACATTGCCTAAGTTGGAATTATTGAAAGGGAGTGCTGGAAAGCCATGCTTTTTAGGCTGGGTACAGTGTAACTTGTGCTGTTTGAAAATTATATATGAATTTATATGAATACATATATATATATGTTTTCCCCCAAAGGGCCATTGTGCTTTTTCATTTATAAATATATGTATGTATGTATTTGTGTATGTATGTATGTATATATGATTATGCATAAGTAAATGAAGTAAATCTATAAAAAATATTTGTGTTATTTCACTCATATGGCTAACTGTGTAGAGACATGGGCTGTACAAGTTGTGCAAATAAATGTATTTATGCCTAGCAAAAACACCAGAAATAGAATTTGAAGGGTTAGATGCCTTACTCTATCATGAAGCCAAATGTAATTTAGGATATATGCTCCATAGGAAAAATCAGAAGGCAAATTACTTCTAAAATTAAAATAAAACATTCTGAATCGTTTTTATATCTTAGTTAACTGAGCAACTATAACTTACTTAAATATGGACATTCAGCAAACGCTCAGCTGAGTTGTATATAAAATACATAAAATACATTGTGTAGGTGCTGAGTTCAGGACCTGGATTTAAATGAAGAAAGCAGATTATAAAAAAATGTATTAAAAAAACATGTAAACTGTGGCTTAAAGAGCTTGCTCAGTGGTTAAGAGCTTTTGGTGCTCTGACAGACGACTCAAGTTAGGTGGTTCATGATTGCCTATAACTCCATCTTCAGGGTATCAAGCACTGTCTCTGACCTTCACAGGCACCTGTACACATAGACACATACAAACACAAATGCACACACATAAATAATAAAATAAAAATTTTAAATGGGGATTGTTAACTTCAGGTTTTCAGTTGCTTTTTTCTCTTGGTGATTGAGCAGTGTGTGTATGTTGTTTTGGAAACGGTGATAGATAATATATAAATTGACCATTTTTCCAAAGAATTAACCTGAAGTAATAGACAATTGAGATACTAGGGCCACTATTCTGTTGTTTCTTCTCATCGCTTCACTCATTAACTGATTTTGTTAATTTTGACTGAACCCCTGATGTGACAGGCGCTGTGCTGGGTGACAGTTGACAGTAAGTCAACAGAAATAGTAGTCCGTTCTCTTAAGGAGTTTGGATCCGGAAGGAAGATGAGAACAAATGTGAAACTCATTTTGAAATAATGATGTAGAGATCAATGAGATCAGAAAAGGTAGCTGGGTCAAAGTTGTATAGAAAAAAAGAGACAGAGTTAACTATGAATCAACTATGAATCAAGGACCTGAGGGCTATGGAGGTAAGCAAAAGCTAAAACGAGGACCAAATAAACCCTCCCAGTACAATTTGGGTCTCACAGTACCTAGTAATCACATGGCACATAGGATATGTTCCATGGTTTCTTTTAAGGAAACTAAACAACAGATTAGAGAGTGACAGTTAATTATCCTTAGTGTATTTTAATATCTGCCTGTCAATGAGAGATTGAATAGTGAGTTTAACTATGTGCTAAGTATTTTACTGTCCTCCTACCTTTTTCTGACATGTTGAATGGTTAGATGTCCACTTCACATTACCCTCAATGGGTACTTCATCACAGTGTGGCCCTGAGGAAACTTACCTCCTCATCCCCTTTATCAACTTCTCTCCTGAAGTATGATCAGACACCATAGATTGTTGCCTCTAGTAGAAAGAACTAAGAAAGACACCTTTCCAGTGGCTGTGCTTGGCTGTAGCAAGAAATGGCACCTCTGTCTTTGTAGTCTGGGGAAATTTGAACAGCCATGAACAAAGTTAGGTTTCTTTTGGAGAATTCATAAGGAGGTAGAGAATGGGTGATAATTGAAAAGAACCTGAAAAACCCATCTGACATTAGGAGTTGATGCCCTAGATAATTTCAATGCAGCCCAAAACAAGGGTTTCAACAAAAGTTCTTTACATGGAAAAGTACTCTAGGTAGCATAGGCAGGGAAATGAAATGGAATAAAAAAGGAAAATCTATCAATTTGCTATATTGAAAAGGTGAGAAAATACATAGCTGAGACAGGCCACCTTCCCGGATATGACAGCAGTATAGAACAAACCATCATGTCCTAAAAGGGTATCAAACTACCAATTCTTTTTATAGTGGTGCTTCTAGAAGCAATAACTCTCTAACTCTTCTAGGCTACTTTCAACAAGTTGGACCTTACCTTCATTTGAGGTTACTCCCTGTAGGCAAAGATGTGGAGGTATGATGTGAACAGTGACTGAACAGACTGAGCTCTGAACACCATGCCTTCCTTAAGAGAGAGAACCTCTCAGGCTTGTAGCAATGTGGTTTTGCATCCTACCTCATTTCTATCTAGCCTACTGCTGAGCACTCACAGCTGAAAATATCAGTATTAGAATTTGAGTTTGACTTGGTTGAGTCGTTTCATGTTATATTCAATAGATTTGATAAGTATTCATTATTAGATTATGATGGAATAGAAATGAAAATATTTTCTATTTTTAGCCTATTCCATGAGAACTAATCAAGGTGCCTATCTATATCCTACTGGAACTACAAATTATACTGTGCAGTCATTTAGACAGAATTGGTGCCTGGCTGTTGCATATAATATAATCATATAGCTTGAATGACTTCTAAGAAGAGAGGGTAGAGGACAATTCCTCAGAATATAGGATGCTGTTTTTTTTTTTTTATTCCTTTGCTGAATTTCAATTGAAAACTTATGATAAACATGGCTGACTCAGACATGTCAAATGGAAGTGACAGATTTAAGAGAAGCATTTCCTTTTCTTAAATTCAGAGCTTATGAAAATATCAAGCAAAAGAATGGTAGGTATTTATGAGACAGAACCCCGGTCATTGTTGATAATGTTTGCAATCAACACCAGGGGGCAGAAATAGGGTTTCCACGATAACAAAGTCAGAGGTCAAAACCCACAGAATGTGCTCAGATTTGCGCCATGATACTGTGAATTCTTGTTGTACTGTTCTATATTTCTATGTTTATCTGATCTGTTCTCAGGGGTCAAATGTGAAGATATGAGTGTGCATCCCCCCAAAAAAGAATGCAAGGGACTACCTTTGCCTCTTTTAACTAGATAAGAAAGAAATGTAGGAAATTAAATGTAAAGCCAATTCTTGGGTTAGTAATGAAGGAACAAATTCAAAACATTTAGCTAAAGGTTCAGGGCTATTCACAGCTCCTGGACTATTGTTGCTCCATATAGTCTACCACTTTCTCTGGATTTGTAGACTTTATTGTCAGGATGTAACTTGAATGTAAGTCTGTAAAATAATGTAATGTAGTAAGTGTGTTATATTTAAAATTGAGAGAGGCAGTGATGATGGGGCAAAGAAGAATGAAAGTGGAAAAGGGAGAGGAAGACTTAGGCAACATCTATTCCAAATGAGTTTTTCAAGATAATCAGGCAGATTTTTTTTTTCAGGCAGCTTATTAAAAAGAGTATATTTATAATACCTTTCAAGTACATTACAAAAACATGTTTCAAAATGAAGTTTTCCACAGTGTAAATAGCCAATAAAGTTAATTTAAAAATGCAACAAAACGAAAACTTGTCAAAATTAATCAAAGGAGTACATTTTACAATTTCAGATATGATAGTCATTTGAAGTAAAAAAAAATAGGAAGAAATGCAACTTTCAGAAAAAATGAAGAAAGAAAAGTTTAATCACTTGGGAATACTCTCAATAGATATTCTTCATGTGCTTCAAGGAAACCCAGCTCTCAAAGTACTGTGTTTTAAAAAGATGATTTATTAGCAAAACAATTTCACATAAGTACTTCCAATTGTGCCAGTTTTCTGAGAGAAGTCGTCTCTTGTGAATCAAAATATATGGTAGCACACTTGAACTACATAGACTTGTAATGTGACTATGGACACTGAGTTCATGTTGAGTGAGAACTCTGAAGAAAACTGAGTTCTGCTTTGTCTGTGATGAGTTTTCCTAAATGGAATGAGAAGATTTTCCCTATGTACTTCGACATCTACGGGGATAACTGAGTAGACCTGACAGAATGAGCACAAAGGCTGGGCCAAGGACAGCCATTACATGGGTAGTCCTTCCTGCTCCAAGACTTCTGGCGTAAAACAAGATTGTTTTCTTGCAAGCTATTCATTTTATAATTTTCTTTATCTAATTATAATTTCTATAATTGCCACTTAACTTAGTCTCTACAATCAATCCTTCCATAGCCTTCAAGCAATTCCATGATAAAAAAATCTTTCCAAATATTTCTAAAAAGAAATACTTGGAATTGCTGGAGCCAACTATACACATTTCTTGAGGCTGAGATTTATTTGGCACTCATTATAACTAGGCTTTACATATAGCAATGCAATTATTTCTCACAAAACTCAAAAAGGTTACACCTAATTATCTGCTGTTTGCATGTGAGTTTGTATGAGTTTGTAGTTGCATCAACTGTATGATGCAAGGATAGACTCCTATTTCCTGTCTGTTGCTGTATCATAGACCTCTGAGCAATTATCAAATTTGAAACAATAGGCTCAATGCTAAGAATATATCCTCTAAGATGCAATGTAACCATTTTAAAGAACAATGAAAACATATTTTTCATTACAGTACATCTTTAAATGATATGTTACTCATAAAAATGTAGAATATCTTGATTTTTGCAGTCTTGTGAGAGAATACCAAAATTCACTAGACACCATTCCAGATTAGTAAAAGTGAATTTTGCTTTGCCAGATGCTATGTTGGAAACTATGTGTAAATTCTGTACATGATATAGTAAATGATGTTTATTCTAAGTTGTATGCCTAAATAAAAATTAGAAATAATCAGATATAGTCATCAAATTAGAATAATTTTTTCCTTCTTTTTTCTCAGCATATAATTTTGCATGCCCTCCACTGTACACTATGAAGACATCTTCATTCATGCCCATGTCTAGGTATCTAATAGGAACTATACACTTCTTTCAGTCATAGATTTAACTACACTCTGTTCATGAATATAGGACTAAATCCTGTGGTCTAATGAAGAAAAACGTATTTCTACAGATGTGTTAGTAAAAACTGTTACCCATACTTGATTAACCTGATTTTTTGGGGTTTCCTAATGGTGATGACAGCTCTCAGTTAGTTGGCAACTGCCTAGTTATAACCTTTGCGGCTTGAATCATGCACACATTGAGAATCTGTTCTGTTTGTTTTCTCCAGAATAGGCCTTAATTGCTGTGCATTATGCTGTGATGCAATCCTTAAATTTGACTTCTGGATCACTGAAACAGAATTAGGTAGCACTGTTAAGAGCACCCACACTGAAGAGAATTCTTAAATGCTTGTTCAGCACCATTAGGCTGCTCATAACACACTTGCCAATACACATTTTAGAAAAGATGAATTTATTACATGTATACATTCAATATTATGAAGCAATGAACAGCTTTCCACTACATTAAGTATAAAGGTGAATTTGAAGTGAGTGGTAATTGGAAAAGTCATTTGCTGAAATAATCGTCAATATCATGAATATTTTGTCTGTTGGAATTTCAGATAAAGGAAACACAGGTAACAACATGTTTAGAGAAAGAAATATGCCCCTTTAGTCTCCTGAGATGAGTGAACGTTTTGTTCTTCACCTGGTAGAGGTGTGGAGAATAGAAAGAAAAGACATTTTAAAAATAAAAGAATGTTCAAAATGAAAAATATCAACAGTGAAAAAAATCCCAGAAAAGTGTAATATTTCATAAAATTTATGCTTTTATAACATTTAATATCACTTAAATGAATAATTTAGTTTTAATTTTTCTAAGACAGTTCAGTTTATTGTCTTGTGAAGATCATTATTAACATGAAGTAACAGAAAGACACATGAATATTAGCAAAAATTCTCTAGGCAAAGCAACTTGTAGATTGAATGAAACCTCAAACTGCAATGATCCTATACTTTAGGCCACTAGTGGCTTTTCTAGGATTTGATACCTGAGCAAAAACATGCCAGCCATAACAGCCAGTTTCCTCCAAATCCACTGATGAATATCAAACCTGTTCTCCCCATCACGGCCATGCTATGCGTTTTCTAAGTAACTGAGAAAGGCATACCTCTCTGTACTCAATCTGAAATTTCCAGAAGCCACATTTCCTGTTCAGTAGAGGTAATTCCCTGTGCTCTGATTAATAAAACTAATAATGCCTAAGAATCTGATATTGGAGAAAAATATTCAAGTCTTTGGTTCCTGGAGATACTATGAGCCAGCTCTGTCCTTTTCTTTTCCCTCCTTTCCTTTATTTCTTTATTTTTTGTTTACTGACATTTTTTTAATTAATTACTTTTCTATTTTACATCACGAGAGTTTTTTACATCAGTTTCTCCTCCCTCCTCTTCGAGTTCTTCCCTCTCACATCACTTCTTCACCATCTTCCCATCCTCCCATGGATATCAATCTGTCTTGGCATACCGAGTTTCAGTAGAGCTTGGAGCATCCCCTTTATTGTGGCTAGGCAAGGCAGCCTAGTTAGGGGAAAAAATTCCAAGGTGGGCAACATGATCAGATCCAGCTCCTGATCCGCTCTTAGGAGTCCCACATGAAGCCTGAGCTGCATTGCTGTCAGATAAGTGTAGTGGACCTAAGCTCATCCCAAGCATGCTCTCTGTTTGGTGGTTCTGTCTCTGTGATCCCCTTTGGTCCCAGTTTAGTTGGTTTTGCATGTTTTCTTGTGGTGTCCTTGACCTCTCTGGCCCCTTCAATCCCTTGTCACCTTCTTTCATACAATTTCTGAATGCCCGGCTAGCGTTTGGCTATGGGTCCTGCATCTGTTTCTATCAGTTGCTGGGTGAAGCCTCTCAGATAACTGTTATGCTAGGTGCCTGTCTAGAAGTATAACAGATTATCATTAGTGTCAGGCGTGGGCTCTCTCTCATAGCTCTCTGCTCTATCTTTACCCTGCATGTCTTGTTGTCAAGAGAAATTGTGGGTTTAAGGTTTTGTGTCAGATTTGGTTTCCAAGTCCAACCACTAGAAGTCTTTTTTTTTTTTTTTTTTTTTTTTTTTGGTTACAGAAGATCTCCTTTTCAGGCTCCATATCCCCCAATGTCAGACTCATTAGCCAGGGTCACCCTCATAGATTCCTCAGAGTTTCCTTTGCATTAGGTTTCTAGCTTGTCCCAGAGATAACCCCACATACCTATTCCAGTTCTCTCTGCCCTTACTTGCTCCCTCAACCCTACCCCCACTGGATTCCTTCTGATCCCTTCCCCACCCTTTCCCACCCAGTTTCCTCCATTCATCCACCCCATCCCCTGATATCTACTATATTTCACCTTCTCAGTGAGATTCAGTCATCCCAACTTGGTCCCTACTTGTTACTTAGCTTCTTTGGGTCAATGAGTTGTAGCATGGTTTTCCTCTATTTTATGGCTGCTTAAAAGTGAGTGTATAACTATGTTTGTCTTTCTGGGTTTGGATCCCTCTCTCGATATGGTCTTTCCTTGTTTCATCCTGCAAATTTCATGATGCCATTGTTTTTAACAGCTGAGTAATATTCCATAAAGAACAAGTGTACCACATATTCTTTATCAATTATTCCGTTGAGAGACATCTAGGTTGTTTCCAGTTTCTTGCTATAGCGAATAAAGCTGCTATGAGCATAGCTGAGCAAGTGTCCTTGTGATATAGTGGAGAATCTTTTGGGTTTATGCTCAGGAGTGGTATAGCTGGGTCTTAAGATAGAACTATTCCCCATTTTCGGAGAAACTGGTAAATTAATTTACAACGTGGTTATACAAGTTTGCTCTCCCACCAGCAATGAAGGAGTGTTTCCCTAGCTAAGCATCCTTGCCAGCATGTACTTATGCTTGGTTTTTGTTTTTTGTTGTTTATTTGTTTGTTTTTATATATTGGCCATTCTGAGAGGTGAAAAAAGAAATTTCACTTTTGCAGTCATTTTGATTTGCATTTCCCTGATGATTAAGAATGTTAAACATTTCTTTATGTGCTTCACAGCAATTAGAGATGCCTCAATTGAGAATTCTCTATTTAGATCTGTACCTCCATGTTTTAATTGAGTTATTTGGTTTGTTGATGTCTAGTTTCTTGAGTCCTTTATATATTTTGGATATTAGTCCTCTGTTGGATATAGGGTTGGTGAAGATCTTTTCCCATTTCATAAGCTGCGTTCTTTTTTTTTTTTTTTTCCTTTTCATGGTGTCCACTGCCTTACAGAAGCTTTTCAGTTTCATGTGAATTGTTGATCTTAGTTACTGAGGTGTTGGTGTTCTATTCAGGAAGTTCTCCTATGCCAATGAGTTCAAGGCCCTTCTCCACTTTCTCTTCTGTCAGATTTATTGTACCTGGTTCTATGTCAAGGTCTTTGATCCACTGGACTTTGTTTTTGTGCAGGGTGATCAATATGGATCTATTTGCAACCTTCTACATGCAGACATCTAGTTTGTCCAGCATTACTAGTTTAAGATGCTTTCTTTTTCCTTGTGTGTTTTTGGCTTCTTTGCCAAACTCCAGTGTTCATAGGTGTGTGAGTTTACTTCCGTGTCTTCAATTTGATTCTCTTGATGAATCTGTCTGTTTTTATGCTAATACAAGGTAGGTTTTATCACAGTTGCTCTGTACTACAGCTTGAAATCAGGGGTGGTGATAGGTTTAGAAGTTCTTTTATTGTATAGGATTGTTTTAGATATTCTGTTCTTTTGTTTGTTTGTTTTGCATTTAAAGTTGGGAATTTTTTTTCAAGGCCTGTAAAAAAGTGTGTTGGAATTTTCATGGAAATCTCTTTGAATCTGTATATGGCTTATGGTTAGATGGCCAGTTTTACTAAAAGATACCTAACGTTCCATGAGCATCAAAGATCTTTCCATCGTCTGATGTCATCAATTTCTTTCCTAAAAGACTTGAAGTTCTTGTCCTACACGTTTTTCACTTGCTTGGTTAGAGTTACACCAAGTTTTTTTTACATTATTTTTGGCTTTTGTAAAGGATGATGTTTCCTTAATTCCTTTCTCGGATCATTTATTATTTGGATATAGGAGAGCTGCTGATTTTTATTTTTTACTGAATTTTATATCCAGCTATTTTGCTGAATGTGTTTATTGGCTATAGGAGTTCCCTGGTAGAATTTTGGGGATCATTAATGTATATTATCTGTGAATAGTGATACTTTTACTTCTGCCTCTCTTAATTGTTTCTCTTTGAACTTCTTCAGTTGTCTTATTGATATAGCTAGGACTTCAAGTACCATATTGAAGAGATACAGAGAGAGTGGGCAGCCTTGCCTTTACCTGGATTTTAGTGGAATTGCTTTAAGTTTCTCTCCATTTAATTTGATGCTGGCACTTGGCTTCCTTGTATTACCTTTATTGTGTTTAGATATTTCCCTTGTATCTCTGATCTATCCAAGACTTTTATTGTAAAGGGGTATTGAATTGTGTCAAAGGATTTTCAGCAACTAATGAGACAAACATGTATCTTTTTTCTTTCAATTTGTTTATATGATAGATTACATTGATAGATTTTCAAATGTTAAACCACCCCTTCATCCTAGGGATGAAGCTTATTTCATCATGGCAGGTGATGTTTTTGATATATTATTGGATTCAGTTTGTGAGTATTTTATTGAGTATTTTTGCGTCAGTGTTTGTGAGGGAGATTGGTCTGAAATTCTTTTTCTTTGTTGGTTCATGGTATCAGGGCGACTGTAAAATTAATTGAGCAATGTTCATTCTGTCTCTATTTTGTGGAATAATTTTTTAAAATATTGGCATTAACATCTCTTTTATATATTGGGAAATTTTTCTTCTGTGATTTTGTTGAGAATATTTTCTGGACTTTGAGTTGGGACTTTTCATTTTCTCTTTCTTCTACTCCTATTAAGTTTGGTCTTTTCATTGTGTGCTAGACTTCCTGGAAGTTTTGTGTCAGGATCTTTTTAGATTTAACATTTTCTTATTCCAATGTATTGATTTCTTCTACTGTATCTTCCACGCCTGAAGTTCTCTCTTTTATCTCTTGTATTCTGTTGATGATTCTTGCTTCTGTAGTTCCTGTCCTCTTACCTATGTTTTCTATCTCCAGAATTCTTCTATTTGTGTTCTCTTTATTGACTCTATTTCCATTTCCTTTTCAGGTATTGAAGAGTTATACTAATTTCCTTAACCCGTTTGATTGTATTTTCCTCTATTTTTTTATGGGATTTATTCATTTCCTCTTTAAATGACCTCTACATCATTCTAAGATTTGATTTAAGGTCATTTTCTTGTGTTTCAGCTGTGTCAGGATATCTGAGGCTTGTTTCAGTAGGATAGCTAGGCTCTGGTGTTACCATACTGCCCTGGCTGTTGTTGACTATGTTTTTATACTAGCCTTCAGCCATCTGGGTTTTGCAGTTACAACAGGATTAGATAATGATTTCTGAGTTTTATCTTTGTTGATTAAGTTTTTTTTTTTTTTTAATGGTTTTCCTTGGATTCTGTTTTCTCTCTGTCTGTAGGCCTGAGAAGCTTGGAGTTCTGGTAACTAGCTAGTCTTCATGTAGAGTAAGGTGTCTCCCTTTGGTTTTTGTGGTCTATGTGCTTTCTGAGGTTTGGGGTGCTACCCTTATCTCTGCAGTCCCTAGAACCAGCCTGACCTGGCTGTCTGGCAATGGCAGATCTCCAGGAAAGCAGGCATGGTTGTGGTCTGGAAAAAGAAGTCCAGATGGTACAGTGCAGTTTAAAACTGAAGGATATATTTTAGGGAAATATGGTGAGCAAGGGATTGGAGCAGGGTATTACATGTTTGTCTCTGGTGTCTACAGTCTTCTAGTAGTGCAGGCAAAGTTGTGGTGCAGAAAATGGAATGCATGATATAGGGCACAATTTACCACTATGAGACTGCCTTCAGGAGAGTTGGTAAGGGAGAAACACCTACCTGATGTTCCTGTTGCTGCCAGAACTCCAGGAATGCAGGCAGAGTTTTGGGTACAGCTTACTGCTGTTGTGTGTACTTTCAGGCAAGTTAGCTTCTAAGGGCATGGGCCTACTGCTGTCCCTGGTGCTAGCTGGCCTCCAGGAAAGCAGGCAGAGTTTTGATGTAGGAAATGGGGCACCAGTTTTAATTTTCTATTAATTTCTAGTCACAAAACTTATCTACTCTTTCAATTAGGTTGTTTTACTTCTTTTTTTAATTTTTTTATTTAACTTTTATTAATTACACTATTCATTTTGTATCCCCCCATAAGTTCCTCCCTCCTCCCCTCCTGGTCCCCCCTCCCCCCCTTTCTGCATTCATGCCCCTCCCCAAGTCCACTGATAGGGGAGGTCCTCCTCTCCTTTCTGATCTTAGTCTATCAGTTCTCATCAGAAGTGGCTGCATTGTCAGGGTTCTAGGTTATCTCCATGAATAGTCCTTGGTTGGAGTATGAGTCTCTGGGAAGTTCCCTGTGTTCAAATTTTCTTGTTCTGTTGCTCTCCTTGTGGAGTTCCTGTCCTCTTCAGCTCTTGCTATTTCCCACTTCTTACCTAAAATTCCATTCACTCTGCCCAACAGTTGGCCATCAGGCTCAGCATCTGCTTTGACAGTCTATACTGCAGAGGCTTTCAGAGGCCCTCTGTGGCAGGTTCCTAACTTGTTTCCTGTTTTCTTCTTCTGGCTTTCAGAGGCCCTCTGTAGCAGGTTCCTAGGTTGTTTCCTCTTTTCTTTTTCTTCTGATATCCATCCTCTTTGCCTTTCAGGGTGGGGATTGAACATTTTATTTAGGGTCCTCTCTTTTGCTTAGTTTGTTTAGATGTACAGATTTTAGTGTGTTTATTCTATATTGTATGTTTATATGAGTGAGTATATACTGTGTGTGTCTTTTTACAACATAGAATAAACCCACTAAAAACTTGTTTTACAAAAAAAAAACTTGTTTTACTTCTTAACACCTCACCTGAATATTTTAGAAGGTAATAATTTGAATCTATCAAAAGTAAAATTTATCAACAAATAGTTTTATAATAAAATAATTTAATATCAAAGTTTACTGAAATTTGATTATTGTATCAATTGTATAAATCAATGTGATTCAGGCCACTCACAAAATTTTACAAATACTATGAAATAACCATCTTATATTATACCAAAATAAAGACACTCGAACTATATCTTTATTTTTGATAGATTTTTAAGCGCATATAATCTATTATATAATTATATTTGAGAAAGATTTAAAGGGATAGCTAAAGAAATTTTGGAAATAGATGTGGTGGTATTTTTATAGAGATAAGTTTAAAAAAACTATAAAACATCTGTGATAACATCCATAGAGCCTAGCTCATGCCTTGGAGGTAAGCAATAACACAATTTGAATAGCTCAAGGCCAAAAAGGTTAACACACAGTAAAACTTCAGTGTCCACAAATACCTTTCCATGGAGGCAGCTCTCCATATTGTTACCTAGGGTCCCAGACTCATTTAATAGCCCATGTAAGAAGCTGGAACATTAGGAAACTAAGAAAAAGTTATTCAGTGTTCCATCATGACAAGGACATGTCTCCTCTTTGGATTTCCTATTGAGTATGTCATGTGGGCTGGACAGATGACTGCTTTTACTACAATGGGAATAAGCAAGGGGTAATCCTAATGCTTATGAAAGAAGAAAAATAGGTTATTGGTAAGCATCCATGTGATCTGTTTCCCTGCAAAGAACATGTTCTATTCCATCATCTACAGTGTGTTAAAGAGAAACACAGTACAGTATAAATATGCTTTTCTAAAAAATGTCTTAAAAATACTTGGTGTTACCTATTGTATTTCTTTTAAATCAGATGGAATTTCATGGGATTTATTTATTAGATAATCATGAATAAATAAAAGAGACACAATGAAGACATTTACTGGTCCCATACTAAGCAATTTTATAACAATTATCAATCATTAATTTGTAATAATACCCCACACTTACCATGTCAAAATTTGTAACAATATAACATTTTATTAGAGCAAGAGCAAAGATTGTGTCTTTGTGATCATTTGACATTTTATTCAATATAAGCACCTTCTGTCTTTCTACCACCAGCACCTCTAGAGAACCTGACATTAATGAGATTTCTACTTATCTAAGGGTTTTGCTGTTCCTTTAAAGATGTTGACTCCAGGGTACTACATCCTATGAATCAACAAATCATGACAAGGCCATAGATATTTGCACATTTAAAATCATTAGATTCAAATTTGACTGCTCAAAAGCCAAACCAATGATGACAAAGAATAGTAAAACATGTTTGATTCAGCATATTTTTTCATCTAAAAAATAAGGTATGACAATGATGAGAGAGGAGGACTCTGAAATGTTTCACCATTGAGAGGAAGCCTGTCAACTTCAGCAAGGGGTTCTGCTTATCAGTTACTTTTGTTGGTATGGCAAAACATCATGACCAATGCAACTTATAGGATGAAGAGTTTATTTGAGATCAAGTATCCATAAAGGGGAAAAATTTCATAATGGCAAAATAAGGAATGGCAGCAGGTAGCTAAAGTAAGATGCTGAAGATCCCATAGTTAAACACATAAACATAGCAGAGAAAATGAACCAGAAGTGGGGTGAGGCTGTGAGCTTTCAAAGCCTACCCCATTATACAATTCTAGAAATGTTCCACTTCCTTAAGGTTCCACCACTTCCCCAAACAGAACTCTCAGCAGGGGATCTACTGTTAAAAATATAAGTTCATTGGAGGTATTTCTTATCCAATTATCCATACCCTGTGTTCAATGAGGAAGAAAGATCATGTTTAAAAAATTCCCTTGAATTTATATGTTCAAGTTATGCCTCTATCTTTCCATGAGGTATATCTTAATAAAGTTCTACAACAAAATTATTGGAAAAGATTTTTCTTTTTGATTTGGAGCATTTTGATAACAAAAAGAGCATTGCAGCATTTAAGAAGATAAAATTGGTGAACACTGGCTTATTAAAGATTTGCCTTAGTTTTCTTGTCCCTTTGCAAGAACACATTGTTCTTAATCCTTAAACTCCATTTAACTGAAGAAATGTTAATATAATATTACCAGCTTCTTTTCAAGATACAAACTCAAATACATATTTCTGTTGGTGGGATGACCTTCCAGGTAAACGTCCTCTATGCAATTATGCATCATTGAATTTAACCAAAAGAAGGAATTATTATAATTATTATTTTACAACATAAACTTGCATTTTATAACACCTGGTTTGGTAGTCAGTATGTAATAATGTACCAAGTAGAAATTAACTCTTCAATTAAAGCTTGATTATTGAAAAGAATGAATAAATTACTATCTCAATACATGACTCTACAGTGGAGTAGGTAAGGCACAGAGACCGTTTGTAAATTTGCAGAGCCTATTGGTGCTTATTTATTGCTTACAACACCTGAACCTGAACCCATTTTTTTCACATTTTATGAGTAGATGGGATG
Source organism: Psammomys obesus (assembly GCF_907164565.1). Lineage (NCBI taxonomy): Eukaryota > Metazoa > Chordata > Mammalia > Rodentia > Muridae > Psammomys > Psammomys obesus. The sequence continues at coordinate 3,588,182 of NW_026594083.1, read as the reverse complement.
GTTTTTGAAAGTGTAAAAGATGAGAAAGAAAAGACTTTCATTGAATGTGATTTTTTTTTATCTATCAATTCTAACCCAGCCATTAACTCAAGAAAAGCATATTTAGTACTTAATTGGAAATACGTTCTGTAAAGCCATATCTGTCAATCTCATTTTCACTACTAAGAAGAGCAGAAACCATAAGAGGCAATACAAACAAGAAATTCTGAAATCAGAGTGTAAGGGAAAGTAGATGATGTAGGATTCATAGAAAAAAATGTTTGATCAAAGCTTGTTGAAGGAACTGGAATAGAACTGAAAGATGGGAGAGAGAGAGAGAGAGAGAGAGCGAGAGCACTTCAGTCCAGGTGAAGGAGAGTGTGGTTAAAATATGTTGGCACACAGTCACCTGCAGAACATTAATAGCAAAAAGTTCTGTGTGATGCAAAGGTAGGTGGAAGTGAGGGTAGTATGGAAGTTACAGCAGTGGGTAAGATAAACTTGTATATAAGTTTTAGCCTCTAGTAACTGCTTGGTATGTGAAACTTTCATTATACATCTCAACGTCTTCCCCAGAGACAGAGATCCTGAAGTGTTGTTCTTTGTGAGATTTTAGTTAAAAGAAATCATGAAGCATTTAGTACAGTGACTGGCATACACAGAGAACAGATAACTTTCAGAAGATTACAAAGCCCCTTCTCGTTATGGTGAAAGCTGGTCAAAAAACTTAAGAATATATACAGAATAATGTAGCTATGTGATGGTTTTATGTTCTTTATAAATATACATGGAAATAGCAAAATTTTTTATTCCAGTAATCTACATATGTGAATACACATACTTAGCATTATAAGAAAGCATTTGGATGCAGCTTTAGCTTCAAACCCTAACATAAAAATAGTATCTCAAACTCCACTCACCAGTTGTTTTGGAGAAATTGCCTTGGACGAATTTCTCTCTACTAGGTTAGATAGTGATAATTATTAAAAAAGGAGAAAAAAAAAGGGCAAGGTTACCTCAGTAGTACTACTGTCTCATCATATATGTGTGTGAAGCCCTGATCACAACCTCTAGCACCACATCATATAAATTAACGACAAAACAACAACAAAGAAAGAAAAAATAAGTTTGGGTGAAATGTCCATACCAAGAAAAAGTTTCCTTTACAAAAATGACTTATTTTGGTCTTTAAGAATGTAATAATGTATGCAGAACTTTAAAAATATGTTTTAGGATGGAATAGTTTTATTATCAAGTAGCTTAGGGTGTCATAGTTTGTCAGTATAACATATCAGACACTTATATTTACCTAGTTTTGTCACTTTACCAAGTGACAATTGAATTGATCTTGTTCTAAGTTAGTTTCTTTACATGGTTCATTTTACCCAATGGCTATACAACATTGGCAAATATAAACAGTAGCTGCTAGAAGAAAACCAATGTTTAACTTGTTTTGCTATTGAGAATTTTTTCCCATTTTATTGTTTTCTTATCAGTTACATTTTATTAACTCTGTATCCCAGCCATGTCTCGATCCCTCATTCCCTCCCAGTCCCTCCCTCCCTCCCTTATCTCCACCGTGCCCTTTTCCAAGTCCACTGATGGGGGGACCTCCTCCCCATGCTATTGAGAATTTTTAATTTGATAAAAGAATTGTCTTTTCATTTAAACTTATCCTATGTTGGTTTTATTTTTAAGTTATTTATAACAGAAAGAAATAATGAAACTATGATATTCATTTAGATGGTTCTCACTCTAATTTTTAAAAACAATGAATTAATAATCACAGTTTGTAATATAAAAATTAAATTTGTTACATATATTTATTTAACCATTCCAAAATTTAGAAATTAGACAAAGTTTATTATCTTTTCTCTACAGTAATTCTAGCAAATATTGTGTATTAGTATAATCCTATAAGGAGATTTAAGATGCCTTTGCTTTTATTGACTGCTTCTCTTTTCCACTCCTTTCATTAAAAAAGTAAATAAATAAAAGAGAGAAAAGTACATAGCAAGTATACAGGCAGGAATGACCTAATTCTAGTACACATCGGTCCATGTCAACTCATAAGTTCATTAGAGAAGCAATAGTTTGTTTTATTTGTCTGCCTGATGCATCTGTCTGTGTTGCACCTATTCCAATGCTATTCTGGATTGATTGCTGACAGTGGCATCATTCATTATGCATGTGAGGAATGAAGTCTTAGAGACAGGATTTGTCAGTCTGATTCCATGAATATATAAGAAGGCTAGAACTTCTTTGTGCTGGTAATCAGACAATAAATGTCTCATTACCATGTTTAAAACACAAGTAATAAAAATTTGTACTACATTGATAGTTATTAACACTTCCTTTTGAAGTTTAGTTATGTAAAAATATATTCAAGAAATTAATGAGCCTTAGTTGATAACTACAGGAAACCCAGTATTGATAACTATAATTTAAGAATCATTGTACTATTATCCTGCTTAGTTATAAACATTGCAAGTGCGATGAAGAAAAAAGCTCAGTGTTAAATATCATTGGTCCTAAGTAACACTTTGACATTAAATTGTATGCAAGAGGTGACTAATGTGATATGATTCACACATACTCTGGAGTCTTTTAAGCAATCTCAAGTAGCCAAATTAGGCAATACCTTTTATGATTTATAAGTAGATGATAGCCATCAGCATTTGCCTATCTCACAAAATTATTGTAACGTTTTCTGAAATGGCTATGCCTGTTCATATATGTATCTTCCTCATCTAGAAATAGAAGGATAGTAACCCATCCAGAAAAACAGACAAAACGTGTTCCATCAGACTATGTTTTATCTTATAAAGATGGATGACTATATAATTAATACTAAAAATAATGTTAACTCTGAACTTAAGTTTATTGTTTATTGAGGGATCTATTGAGAAGCAGCAGGTAGCTAACAAATAAAAATATGTCATACCCTAGTGATTATGATCTATGTAGCAGAATAGAATTTATTAGCACTGTATCTTGATACAGTATTGTCCTGATAGTATGTGTTACTTGTAGATACTAGAAAAACATCCCTTAAAGAACCATAAAAAATTAAGAATCACAAAATAGTGACATGTAGGTAGTTTAATAATTTAAGACTAAATGTAAAAGTTAAACACTTTAAGAAAAGTACAGAAATATATTTGTGTCTTTGAGATAAATCTTTGATTATTTTGTTTTTACTGTAAAATTTATTAACACATTAATTGAATTAAAATTGGGTTTTATAAAGACGATTTATTTAAATAAATCACATACTTTAGCCATATTCACCAAAAATCCATCCTCTCCATTGAATCTTTCCTTCTTTTCCCCTCCAAATAGTTGGCTTTCTTCTCCCATTCTCCCTCCTGTTTTCATGTCATTTACATACAAGTCAATTCCTAGGTTTGTTCCCAGTTGCTGTGATTAAAATACACTATCAAACAACATTAAGGGAAAGATGGTTTATTAGGATAAAATTATAGGTTACAGTTCATTAGTGATCAGAAAACAGGCAGCAGGAATTTGAAGGACTTAATCAGACCTAGCAAGAGAAGACAGAGCATGGAGACACTGATATTTACCCAGCACCCTCTCTACGCTTAGACAGTTCAGGAACTCTTGCAGAAAGAGTGCTTCCAGGCAATGTGAACTGGGCTTTGTCATATCAGTTAACATAATCAAAGCAATCCTTCACAGAGGTTAAGGAAGGATAACTTGATCTAGGAATCCTTAAGTGAGACTTTCTTTCCAGATGTTCTATATTGTAGCAAGCTGACAAATAAAACTAGCCATCATACATATCAACAAAGAATCCCAAACCAATAAGAGAAACTGATACTTGTCTTTCTCTGTCTGGCTTATTTTATTTAACAGGATAATCCCTGCTTATGTCTATTTTGCACCGAGTGACATAAAAACTTTTTGGCTGTGTGTGCGTTCTGTGTGTGTGCGCATTCTTTTTCTGTATTTTTTTTTCAGGTGCTGACAATCTCCCAAGCTATTTCCAAAACTGAGTCATTGTGAATCATGTTGCAATAATCAAAGTTGTGCAAGACCATTAGTGAACATTTAATATGTGAAATAGTTTTTAACAATTTCTTTATTTAGAAAGTATTCAATTTTAGTATTAACAGTCTTTGGGGGGAAAAGGTAGAAAAAGATAAAGAAGAATGTAAAAATTATAAATTGACAATTATTATCTAAATTCCAGCTCTTCATTTAATTGTGTGTGTGTGTGTGTGTGTGTGTGTGTGTGTGTGTGTGTGTGTACTCTCTAGTGTGTTTGTGCTATTTCAGGTTGCTTAGGGGGATTTCTGTATAAAAATAACAACAGAGAATGAACACAACTCTCATGTAAGCATTAAAAAGTCAGATTCAATTTTCAGATTTTCTTTATATAATTCTCTTCCTTTCCCACATTCTTACTACCAGCAACTTCAAAAGTAGCAAGTCTCCTTCCTGAGTGACTACACACATCCTGTCTATCCCTTCCCATGACTCAAGGTTGTGACCTAAATAATTCTTTTTTTCTTGCTTAGTGTGAATGAAAGCATTGGGAATTTATTAAAGTGACATTTTTAAGGGTATTGGAGAAAATCAGGACTGGATAACATGTACAATATAAAAGGGAAATAATAAATATCTTCAAAGTGTCAAACCTGCATTCAATATGGTTATATTTTACTTTCAAGTGGATAGTCCAACTTATCAGCTTACTGAGATTGGTTCTTTGCTCTTCAATCCTAATTTGAATTTCCAAACCCTAGAGACAGTACATTTGACCTAGTCATTGATACTTTATCCTATCTTAACAATCAAAACTTTTGAAGACACTTGGAAACATAAAAATGATTAAAACAAATTATTCATAAAATGTTGCTCCTTTGTTATGAATAATATAGTAAGATTTTAAAATGAAACTCTAAAATCCAGTAAATTAGTTTTATGAAATCATTGTTTACAAAATACCAGTTTGCTCCAAGTATAATAAATAAGATATAAAAGGGAAATAACAAAGCATATAACAAGTAGGAAGGTAAATACTGACTCTTTTGTCTTTACTTTGTTAAGCGTATTTATCTATGTATGAATTCATACATACTTAAAGTGTGATATGAATTCTATTTATTGCTGTTATTCAAAGAAAAAATTCAAAGTCATTGGGTACATTTCATTCTAAAGAAAAGACACTCACGGTATATACTCACTCATATAAACATACAATATAGAATAAACCCACTAAATGCTGTACATCTAAACAAACTAAGCAAAAGAGAGGACCCTAACTAAAATGTTCAATCCCCATCCTGAAAGGCAAAGAGGATGGACATCAGAAGAAAACAAAAATAGGAAACAACCTCGGAACCCGCTACAGAGGGCCTCTGAAAGCCAGAAGAAAACAGGAAACAACCTTGAAACCTGCCACAGAGGGCCTCTGAAAGCTTCTGCAGTATAGACTGTCAAAGCAGATGCTGAGTCTGATGGCGAACTGATGGGCAGAGTGAATGGAATTTTATGTAAGAAGTGGGAAATAGTAAGAGCTGGAGGGAACGGGAACTCCACAAGCAGAGCAACAGAACAAGATAATTTGAACACAGGGAACTTCCCAGAGACTCATACTCCAACCAAGGACTATTCGTGGAGATGACCTGGAACCCCTGCACAGGTGTAGCCCATGGTAGTTCAGTGTCCAAGTGGGTTCCATAGTAATGGGAAGAGGGACTGCCTCTGACATAATCTGATTGGCCTGCTCGTTGATCACTTCCCCCTGAGGGGGGAGCAGCCTTACCAGGCCACAGTAGAGGGCAATGCAGTCACTTTTGATGAGAACTGATAGACTAAGATCAGAAAGGAGAGGAGAACCTCCTCTATCAGTGGACTTGGGGAGTGGCATGCATGCAGAAAGGGAAGGGAGGGTGGGATCGGCAGGGGAGGAGGGAGGGGCTTATGGGGGGATACAAAATGAATAAAGTGTAATTAATAAAAAAAAGAAACTCCTTGCTCTTTTTTATTAAATTTTTATTTCTTTTATATTAATTACAGTTTATTTACTTTGTATCCCAGCTGTACTGCCCTCCTTCATAGAATGGTAAAGAAGCACTTAAAGAAATAATCAAAATCCTTGGCCATCAGGGAGACACAAATCAAAACGACCCTGAGATTTCACCTTACACCCATCAGAATGGTTAAGATTAAAACCTCAAGTGACAACACATGCTGGAGAGGATGTGGAGAAAGGGGAACCCTTCTACATTGCTGGTAGGAATGTAAACTTGTATAACCACTTTGGAAATCCCCATGGTGTTTTCTCTGAAAATTAGGAATAGTGCTTCCTTAAGATCCAGCTATACCACTCCTAGGCATATAACTAAAAGATGCTCAAGTATATACAAGGACATTTAATCAACCATGTTTGTAGCAGCTTTATTTGTAATAGCCAGAACTTGGAAAAAACCCAGATTTCCTTCAATGGAGGGACAGATACAGAAATTGTGGTACATTTACACAGTGGAATACTACTCAGCAATTAAAAACAAGGGAATCAACTCCTTGCTGTTAATTCTATAATTTTTTTCATAATTTTGTTAGGTTTTACTTTTCAGCCCTGTTTTCTCTTTTAATAAAGTTTGTATAATAAAATTCAAGCAAATTGGGGAGTTAAAGATTTTTTTTTAAGCCCCAACCACCTGCAGGTACAGTCTGGCCAGCTCTCCCATTAGCAACACATATGACTGTATTTATGATGGTGGAGAAAGTTGCTTGGGGATTATGGAATTAAATGACTCTTTGCTTCATTTCCTTAAGATAGACAGTCACTGAAAACCACTGATGTTCAACAGTCTATTCTGGGCAAGCATTATGGGCTACCACACAATCTGGGTATAATGCAGTCCATTGCTGGCACTCAGCTCTAAGTCTATTTTTTAGGGAAATTTATATCTTATATAAGAACGGCATGCCCTGGCTTCTTTAAAATACAAATCACAGTTTTAGTCTTTGTATGTGTCATTTGAAATCAACAGTGTGGTGGGGAGGTAGCACAGCCAGTAAAGACGTGCCTTGCAAGCAGGAGGACCTGACTTAGATTCCAAAGAACTAAGTTCTTTTTTTTTCTTTTTTTTAATATTAATTACAGTTTATTCACATTGTATCCCCCCATAAGCCCCTCCCTTGTCCCCTCCCAGCCCCACCCTCCTTCCTCCTTCTTCTCGCTTGCCCCTCCCAAGTCCACTGATAGGGGAGGTCCTCCTCTCCTTCCTTCTGATCTTATTCTATCAGATCCCATCAAGAATGGCTGCATTGTCATCTTCTGTGGCCTGGTAGGGCTGCTCTCCCCTCAGGGGGAGGTGATCAAAGAACAAGTCTATCAAATTATGTCAGAGGCAGTCCCTCTTCCCATTACTATGGAACCCACTTGGATACTATGCTGTCATGGACTACATCTGTGCAGGGGTTCTAGGTTATCTCCATGCATGTTCCTTGGTTGGAATATGAGTCCTTGGGGAGAGGAAGTGCAGTGTGTTCTTGGAATGTCTTCTCTGGGGAAGTCTAAGGAGCCTTGAAGACTCCTTAGACTAGTTGGCCACCCAGACTCACATATTAGGAAAGCTCCAGGCCAGTGAGAGATCCCAGAGCTGGTGAGATATCTCAGTGGTCAGATCACTTGTTCAGCAATCATATAGGTTTAGGATGAAATCTTTCATATAAAAGCCTGATATGGTTCCACAAACATGTAACCCCATATTTGGGGAGAAGAGTCAGGCAGTAGCTAATCTTCCAATCTGGCTGAAAGGGTGAATTTCTAGTTAAATGATAAATCCTACTTTTTTTTCTTTGTTAACATCAGTATTTTATTAAGATATTTTCCATTCAGAAGGAGTGGGAAGGGGGTGAGAGGCTAATGAGGGTGAACATGATCCAAATGCATTGTTTACATACATGAAACTGTCAAATAAAAACATTTCCCCCAAAATGAAAGCAACAGTGTTTTACATGATTACACAGGCTTCAAATTGAGCTTAACAGATGAGAGCCCCAGCTTCTTCTTTGCTTTTTCTGCATCTTGTAACCTCTAGAAAACCCTACTGTTAACTGGAAAGCAGACCAACATTCTCAGTATTGTTATTAAAATAGTTTGGGCATTGGAGAAGACTTGATTCAGATGAGTTTGTTATCCTTATCCCTACAGATTTAGCTTTTGATAGCTTAATCTGTTTACTTGCCTGTTGTGGTGTAGTGAAATTTATTATTGACTTATCTCAAGAGAGATCCTGCTTTAAAGCAATTGAACAGAAGACAACAGAAGAGTACATCATGCTGTGGATTTCCATGTTTGTTCACAGGCATGAAAACTGACATACATGTGTATACATGAATACAGAGAGGTGGGAGAGAGAAGGAGACAGAAGGGGAGAGGAACAGACAGACCGATACACACACACACACACACACACACACACACACACACACACACACACAGAGAGAGAGAGAGAGAGAGAGAGGCTCACACATTGAAATTTCCAAAAAAGGCAAAAGGGCTTCCAAAAGAATCTACAGTTATTGTACAAGGGCTAATTTTTGGCTTGTCATTTTAACTCATTCTGTTCTTCCTTGACAGCATCAGCCATTGCAGTAAACTTGACTTCTTTGTAGGCTGCTCTGGTAATCTAGAGCTGCTGCAGGACGTGCGTGATCAAACCCTTTATTTCTATGAAGCCAGAGATCTATTTCTTTTCCCACACTGGGCAGTGGTTGGCAACATTGCTTTCTTACAGATTATTCCTCTAAGCACAAATGCACCAGAATTACTGTGTTGCACAGTCTAGGTCCTAAGTAGACTTCTCTGGGTCACATTGTGATGCCATGTTTCCTAAAGGTTGTGAATGTCAATCACTTCCCTCAGCATGGCAACCCTTTTCTTTACCTTTGCTTCAAGCAGCATGAGAAATAACAAATAGGCAGGTGGTATTTGCAGTTTTCTAAGCAATAAAAACCTTTCTGTGTGGTACAAAATGCTGCCTGGTAGCAGCATCCACTCTGTAAAAGCCTGCCCAACTTACTTTAAATGGTTATGCCGGCTGACTCACTGCCACTTGTTAACATTTGAGCAAAGATGCCAGCAGGAGGTGAAGAGAGAGGTAGAGGAGAGAAGAAAAGAACGAGAGTTAAATAATCACACAAGCCAAAGGGGGGGTATGCTCATATTTTAAAATGCATTTCATAATCTGGTGCATCTCACAGATAAGGATTTGTCAGTGTGTGCTCTGTTTATTAAGTCTTCCACCCAGCTTTCTGATGTTAATAATGTGACTGAGGAGTAATAAGTGGGGTCTAAGGGTCATTAGAGGAGCAACACCTATTGACTCAAGATATGTAACTAACCTGAAAACATTCCTTGGTCTTTTGTCCTTGGCATTTTAAAAGGAAAGAACAAAATCAGCTCTAGGGCTCTGACACACCGAGGCATCTATAGGGAGGACTTTCTTTGTTTCCTACAGCTCCACTCCAAAGGACCATTGTATCTCTAGGAACCATTCCCAGGGCCACTGGAAATGCCTGCTTAGGTTCTTTCCACATCCTCCGGGCTCAGCTGTCAGTAAACTAATCTCAAAAGGAGATTTGGCCTTAAGAGCCTTTACTCTTTTGTTTGGTAGAGATGAGCAAATTCATTCAAAAGAAAAAACTGGAAAAAAAAATCCTCTTCACAGATACACACACTCACACACACAGAATGAGTGAAAGAAAGACAGAAACTCACACACATATACACATCACACAGATAGAGAAAGAGAGAGAGATTATTGTAATACACTTAAATGTCTGTTTTCCTAGCATGGAATATGACCATCAGTTTCAATCTTTGAGAATTTTGAACTAGAATCTCTCACCAAGGGAGGCTGGAATTATTTCAGTTGTGCTTATCTGGCAGACCAAGTAGTGTAAAGACAAATGTTTCTCTGGATAATAAAATTATCAATTAATTAAAAGAGCCTTCTCACTTTCTTTTAAAACCTGAATTTTTCCTTTTGCTTTCAATTATGCTCTCCACCCTGTCCCAGTGACATACACTTGATGAATGTCTAAAATTGATCGTAACAAAGATTTCTTTGTAATAATTTATTTATTTATTCTTCTTTCATATAATACATCTTGACTTCAGTTTTCCATCCCTCAACTCCTCTCAGTCACCCTAACCTCCCTTCTCCTCCAGATCCACTCCCCAAGAAAACAACAGAGCTTCTAGTGACAATCAGTACAGCTGTGTTTCCATAAACTAAGTATTGGATGTCAGACTCTACAGAGCCTACACCTACCTGTGATACCAGACATTGCAATCTTGCCTTAGAGAAAATAGTATTCTTACCCAGAATTCATGGTATTAATCAACATCTTGACAAGACGAAGAACTAATTGCTGAGCTAAGCTATTATCAACATTTTCTTTTATAAACAAAATTAATCATTAAGTGTTTGTAATGCTTACATTAATTTTATTGCAAGTGGCATGTATACTCTCAAAATATCCTGTTCATTCTGTGAGATAGGGAAGGCATTTCATGACACTTACAGACACCAAGTTTCAATATAAGAATCAAAGACTGTGGGTTTTTTTTAAACCTTTTTTGGTTATATAAAAACTCATTTTAAAGATAAAAAAGTATAAAGTTCCATACCAAATCACCTCACTCATAAGTATTTTATAACAAATGTTTTTTTTTAATGTTCCTTGTGATGAGTTTCATATAAAACTACTTTTGATGATGTTTCATTTTCTGGTAGAAGACTGGCTTTTCTTCTGCTCCATATCTGGATTCATTTCTTAGAAATGTGGTTCATCATGCTACCCATAAATTTATAGGTTCAGAGTACTAGGACCCTATGTCACAGCTAAACTTATATATTTGAAGACCTTTCCCACTTCTTCTTCAACTACAAAATTCACTGTAATATGCAGTTATCAGAACTAAATAAGTTTAACTGTAATAGATATTTTTAATGTAAATTTTTCTGTTTATAAAACATGCTAATAGCATTTTAAAAGGTAAAAAGTTCTAAACAGTTATGAGCATACTTCCTTATATGTTAAAAGTAATGCAATTATCTATTCATTTGTGGGAAATAAATAGATCCAAATTGGGAAGTACATTTCATATGATCATCTTATGCTATCTATATGCATATGTATATATGCATATATATACATATGTATATATGTATATGTATATGTATATGTATATATATGTACATATGTATATAATAAGTAGGTTAGCTCTACATATTGTAAGCAAACATGGTAACTTTAATTTTCTTTTTCAATATCTATTATTATCATTTATCACAATTTATTCACTTTGGTTTTTCTGACAAAATGATTTTTTAATTGTTATATAGATTACAGTTTATTCACCTTGTATCCCAGCTGTAGCAGTACCGCTATACTTTATCCAGATCTTCACAATTGCTTAACTCCCTTCTCTTTACTCCACATCTTCACTTCCATTAGAATTTTACTTTCTTTCGAGAATTCTCTGTTTAGCTCTGTTCCCCATTTTTTAATTGGATTACTTGGTTTGTTGCTTTTCTGCTTCTTTAGTTCTTTATATATACTGGATATTAGCCCTCTGTCAGATAAAGGGTTGGTGAAGATTCTTTCCCAATCTGTAGGCTGTCTATTTGTTTTGATGACAGTGTCTTTTGCTTTACAGAAGCTTTTCAGTTTCATGAGGTCCCATTTATTGATTGTTGCTCTTAGAGCCTGTGCTGTTGGTGTTCTGTTCAGGAAGTTGTCTCCTGTGCCAATGAGTTCTAGGCTGTTTCCCACTTTTTTTTTCAACTGATTTAGAGTATCTGGTTTTATGTTGAGGTCCTTGATCCACTTGGACTTTAGTTTTGTGCAGGGTGATAAATATGAACATCGAATGGCAGAGAAACACTTAAAGAAATGCTCAACCTCATTAGCCATTAGGGAAATGCAAATCAAAACGACCCTGAGATTTCACCTTACACCCATCAGAATGGCCAAGATGAAAAACTCAAGTGATAGCACATGCTGGAGAGGTTGTGGAGAAAAGGGAACCCTCCTCCATTGCTGGTGGGAATGTAAACTGGTTCAACCACTTTGGAAGTCAATCTAGCGCTTTCTCAGACAACTAGGAGTAGTGCTACCTCAAGACCCACCTATACCACTCCTAGGTATATACCCAAAATTTGCTCAAGTACACAACAAGGACATTTGTTCAACCATGTTCGTAGCAGCTTTATTTGTAATAGCCAGAACTTGGAAACAACCCAGATGTCCATCAACGGAGGAATGGATACAGAAATTGTGGTATTTTTACACAATGGAATACTACTCAGCAATCAAAAAGGAGGAAATCATGAAATTTGCAGGCAAGTGGTGGGATCTAGAAAAGATCATTCTGAGTGAAGTATCCCAGAAGGAGAAAGACAAACTTGGTATATACTCGCTTATATAGACCTACAAGATATGATAAACATAATGAAATCTACACACCTAAAGAAGTTAATCAAGAAAGTGGACACAGGCAAAGGTGATTAATCCTCATTTAGAAAGACAAATGGGATGTGCATTGAACGTATGACAGGAGTCTACCACAAAAGGCATCTGAAAGACTCTACCTAGCAGTGTTTCAAAGCAGACACTAAGACTCATAACCAAACCCTCGGCAGAGTGCAGGGAATCATATGAAAGAAGGGAAGTTAGTATGATATGGAAAGGATAGGAGCTCTACAAGGACCAAACATATCTGGGCACAGGGTCTTTTCTGAGACTGACACTCAACCAAGGACCATCTATGGATATAACCTAGAACTTCTGCTCGGATGTGGCCTGTGGTAGCTCAGTAACCAAGTAGTTTTCCAAAGTAAGGGGAACACGGACTATTTCTAACAGGATCTCAAGGGCAGGCTGTTTGACCCCCCGCCCCCCGGGGAGGAGCAGTCTGTTAGGCCACAGAGGAGGACTTTGCAGCCAGCCCTGAAGATACCTGATAAAACAGGGTCAAATGAAAGGGGAGGAGGTCCTCCCCTATCAGTGGACTTGGAAAGGGGCAGGGAGGAGACCAGGGAGGGAGTGTGGGGTTGGGGAGGGAATGAGGGAGCGGGATACAGCTGGGACACAGAGTTAACAAAATGTAACTAAAAAGAAAAAAAATAATAAAAAAATAATAATAAAAAAAAAAGAATTTTACTTTCAACTTTTAGACATACTGGTTTTTGTTGGAAACAAGCAACACAAACAGCAAAACCCTGTTTACGTTTCCATAGCCTCTTCTCCTTCATTCATATAAAAAAAAATCACAGTATTTCCTCTTTTATGTTGTGTCCATCTCAGGGCTTCGTTTTTGTGAATGTGTTTTTTGTCACTTGGGAGATTTTCAAACTTTGCTATAGCACAGCAGAATAATATGAATATCAATGGCAGGCGTATATTATGTGTCCATTATATTTCTCTAGCTTCTCAAATTATATCTTTGAAATCCCATCTTAGCTTTTCAAGGTCTGCGTGTCCTGTACTGTTACTTGAATGTGCCAGTGGAGCACAAGCAATTCTTGTTTGAGTCAATGAAATATAAAATATAAAATAATTAAATAAAATAATTTTAAGTATTTAATGAATTCAGTGACATGAGAATTCATTTTACTTTACAAAGACTATTTTATAAATACCACTTTTTTAAGTCTGACAGCATAATACACTACTATTATTTTGTTAAGTAGACATAGTATTAAGCCAACTCCTAATGGCTAATCTTTCTAGACATACATTAATGCATACCTCAACCCTAATCCGAGATGCTTCTATTTACAGTAGATGATGATTATCACAGATGTATTACAGATATATCACAGATCAAGGTGGAGAGAGTAAGAGAGTGCAAGACGCTAAAACCTATATAATATATAAATATATATTATATTTATATATATATTACATCTCCCCTGAGGCTCACAGATCATTGCAGAGGACAGTCCAGGAAAGCGGGAAGTTCCAGAGGCCAGTACATGAGAACAAAGAAACTGTCCTCAAGACACCACAGACCAGAAACACATTTGCATCCTCAGAGGTTATGAGAACATTTACAAGTCCCACACATGTTCAACCACACCAAATCCAACTACGGAGTGCTGAAGCAAACATGAAATCCCATATCTACCCAGATGAAAATGGGAACTGTTATCTCCTGGGAAAGAGAAAATTAGACTTTATAAAAGCATCACCTTTCGCATGTCAACAGCTCTCCTCTGGAATAGTACATTTCAAAGAATATATAAGCAAAACAAATAGGGCTTAATGAATAAAGAGGACACAAACTTGGGTGTAATAGATATAATCAAAATATTGTATAACATTGTAAAGAATAAAACATTTAAAAATAATTTCAAAATATTATGCTTTAAACTTCATTTTAAATAAAATAGGGTGTGGTTTTAAATCTTTCAATCACATAAATACTTTTAAAATTCTTATATTCTTTCAAATGTTTTACAAATTTTGGAGACTACAATTTCTTTGATCATCTGGTTGAAAAAAAAAAAAACAATAGCTACTTTATACCAGAAAAAATAAATGTGTATGAAAGGCAAACATAACACATTTACATTTATAGACCATTATGGATCTTCTGAAGTAACACTAATAATGAATTTATTATAAGAATATCTTTCCAACTGAAGATATATTAGGTAGTTACAGGCAAAGACAAAAATATAGTATAGACGAAATAAACATAAAAAAGATTGTTTAGGAAATGCTAGAACTGTTTTTGTTTTTGATTTTGTTTTCTTTTGTTTTGTTTTGTTTTTTAGTTACATTTTATTAACTCTGGTATCTGAGCTGTATCTGCTTCCTCATTCCCTCCCAAACCCTCCCTCCCTCCCTCCCTCATCTCCTCCCTGCCCCTTTCCAAGTCCACTGATTGGGGAGGACCTCCTCCCCTTTCCTCTGGTCCTGTTTTATCAGGTATCTTCAGAACTGGCTACAAAGTCCTAGAACTGTTATTGGGGCAGCAGAATGATGTAAACTTGAGTTGCAGGAATGAGTTAGATAGACTTGTACTTACTTGCTAAAATGCCTGACCAGATTTGATAGATTATTTCTTTTAGATAGATTATTTCTCTTTAAAAATTATTTTTTTCTAGATTTTAATTATTTTACTATGATCATCTTCCACATCTTTATCTAACTTGAAGCAGATCCTGCTTAACAATTGTACAAATTATGGAGATTTAACTGATATTGACAAAGAGCCACAAGAAATGAAGGGTGATTATATAGTCCATCTACCGAGTTTAGAAAAGTTTAAGAAATGCTGGATCACAGATGTTATATTAAATACTTGTGTATTTACACACTTTTGGTAGCAAGCAAGAATTTAATGGTTATTTTGTTGCTGAATTCCTTCACTTTTTAACCTAGGCTCAGTTGTCATGAATTTGGAAGGTTAGGCTTCAAAAGTCACTTCCTGATGAACATAGTACAAGCAGGAAGACCTGAAAATAAAATTGAGGAATGACCTGCTATATCAAAGAGCTGAGCTCCCCATGGCATATATACCAAAGGAGGTTTTTATTATACCTACTGTAACGATAGCTTTTGAAAAATGATTTCATACAGTTTAAGAGGCAGCCACCTCCCGGGAATATCTGTCAGTGCTAATGCAGATGAATGGCACACAGGAGCACTGTGTGGTGTGGCATCTCCAATTATATCAGGCAACGGATGTGGTCAGTCAGTACTGGGTTCATGCTTGCACCTTACAGCTTATTAGAAGTATGACCTTCTCCATGCTTCTCGTCCTCTTCTGTGACTACATCTACTTCCTCCTTATGTGTCTTGAAAACCACCTACAACACTGATGTACAGCTCTCTCAGATGGAAGATAGTTCTTCACAGAGATAACTGGTTTTAGTATCAAGCTTATATCACAAACCTGAGTGAATGTCACTGTAGGATGGGGATGTTGTTGTTTGATAAAGGGTCTCACGTAGTCAAAACTACCCTAAATTTCATGGAGCTTAAGACAACAGAAATTCCTGATCCTGATCCTTCTTCCTCCACCTACAAAGTGATACAATTACAGAGCTGTGTGAGCAGCCATTAGCCTACTCAATAACACTGCTTTTTTTTTAATTACACTTTATTCATTTTGTATCCCCCCATAAGCCCCTCCCTCCTCCCCTCCCGATCCCACCCTCCCTCCCCATTCTGCATGCATGCTACTCCCCAAGTCCACTGATAGGGGAGGTTCTCCTCTCCTTTCTGATCTTAGTCTATCAGTTCTCATCAAAAGTGGCTGCATTGTCCTCTACTGTGGCCTGGTAAGGCTGCTCCCCCCTCAGGGGGAGGTGATCAACGAGCAGGCCAATCAGATTATGTCAGAGGCAGTCCCTCTTCCCATTACTATGTAACCCACTTGGACACTGAACTGCCATGGGCTACATCTGTGCAGGGGTTCTAGGTTATCTCCACGAATAGTCCTTGGTTGGAGTATGAGTCTCTGGGAAGTTCCCTGTGTTCAAATTTTCTTGTTCTGTTGCTCTCCTTGTGGAGTTCCCGTCCTCTCCAGCTCTTACTATTTCCCACATCTTACATAAAATTCCATTCACTCTGCCCATCAGTTGGCCATCAGACTCAGCATCTGCTTTGACAGTCTATACTGCAGAGGCTTTCAGAGGCCCTCTGTAGCAGGTTCCGAGGTTGTTTCCTATTTTCTTTTTCTTCTGATGTCCATCCTCTTTGCCTTTCTGGATGGGGATTGAACATTTTAGTTAGGGTCCTCTCTTTTGGTTAGTTTGTTTAGATGTACAGATTTTAGTGGGTTTATTCTATGTGGTATGTTTATATGAGTGAGTATATACCACTGCTTTAAAAATGGGTGATAAGTCGCACTTCAGAGAAGTTGACCTCTAATTAGAGCAATAATAAGGAGATCTAAGTGTCATTCATCCCAAATAAGGAAGCCAGGGAGAGTTTAAGGCTTTGTAACCGAGGAACAGCTTATTTCTCTACAAGTAGTTTGGAAAACAAGTCGATTAGATACGGCAGGGACAGTGACTTAAAGGTAACTGACCTAAAGTTTTGTCATAAAGTATTTAAATAATACATAGAAAACCAGCACTATTGGAAATGACCGAAGTCATATTTCTATCATGAGATGATAGAAAATCATTATGCCTTTAGCATCTCTGATGAGCTAATTTATCCAAAGCTACATTAGCATTGTATTCAGCCATCCTTCCTTTGGAGTGAAATCCAATCACTTAATTTCCTCTTATAATTATAGTCTCTCATTGCTTGTTTTTGTCCACATTCTCCACAGCCCTTTTGTCTTGATTCTCTTCATCCACAGTTACTGCATGTGCTCAACTTAATCAAACATACCTGTTATTGCCATTTCTTTTGTTTTCACACTAAAAAAATACACCATTGGCTTAAGAAAACTTTTTTCCTCAAACTTCTTTCATCTCATATGACAGAAATTGGAAGGAAATTTTATAAATATGTATCTTATCATATAGCAATTTTATACTCATATTGAACTTCATTTCTCCTTCCAAAGGACTTCTTAGACTCTCCTTGAATATGTTTCCCCATTCAGATGAGCAGCTGCAGACTCTAAAAGAACCCTTGATGTCCATCATTTAGCAGTAGATATGAACTGTTTAAATGTGCTTAAAAATTTATGGTCCAACATAAACAAGGTTCATAACTTACTGTACTTTAAAAAAGTTTCCTCAAAGCAGAAATCCAGTAACTTCAAGTGTGCAGTGTCTTAACAGCATGGAGAAATGATCTCTGGGTGTTACAATGACCTGGTTTTCACCTATCTTTGGAAGCATCAGGAATCCTCTCCTAAATCCATGTGAAAAAAAAAATATGTCTCTTATAAGACCATATATAAAAGCAATAGAACTTCTTTAATGATATTCATGAAGCAAAATTTTAGTTGATGCTTGGAATTCTATAATGTTACAAAATGGTTCATAAAATATAGCCATCTGCTGCGCCGAGTAACCGTTCATTTTTACTAGGTTTGAAATGGCTGTGCTTTTATACATTTGGATTTTTGCCTAAGCTTCAAGTTCCCTCTGAAAGTTCCTTCTGACCTCTGTCTGTGGAAATATAAAAAATCCTGCCTTTCCAATTTTGCTTTATAAGCTTCAGTGGGAGGATGTAAATGGACTAAATACATCCTGTGAAATTTTACCATGAAAAACCTTTTACATGCTGCCTGCATGACTGGCTCTATTTACAATATTTCTGGTTTATACTGAGGAAACCACTTGTAAAAGAAATTGCCTGAGGTGCTGGTGCTGAAAACAAACATTTAGAGAGTAATGTGTAGTTAGCAGGAAATAGAGCCTGTTATTACAACAGAAAAAAAATCAAAATAAAAAAGAGAGGTTTCGTGAAAAACTAGTGGAATGTAAGTTACAGAGCTTCAAATATTATAAGCAAACCTTTTTCTAAATAATAAAAGGAAGACTTCGAGAAGTCTGTAGAGTCTTAGTTTTGGGACTGCAAGTGTGTGTGTGTTCTTGTGCTTGCTATAAACTGACTAGACATACAATGCATAAATATTTCTTGAAACCATGAAAAGAGTTAATAAAGTTGGAAATCAGTGAATAGATTAATTTTTAATATGTGGAGCTGGACAATGCAGCCACTCCTGATGAGACCTAACAGACTAGGATCAGAAGGAAGAAAAAGAAATCCTCCCCTACCAATGGACTTGGGGAGGGGAGTGTATGGAGAAGGGGGAGGAAGGGAGGGATTGGGAGGGGAGGAGGGAGGGAACTAGGGAGAGGTACAAAGTGAATAAAGTATAATTAAAAATAAAAATAAAAAATAGAGAGACTTTAAATCCTCAAACTACTATAGTTTTCTGTCTTGGCTGCATGGTTGTGGTTTAGGGTGTGAGCTGTTAGCTTCCTAGTACTGCCACAGTGCCTGCTGCTTGCTCTTTGCCTCAGTCATGATGGATTCTTATCCCCCTGAAACCATAAGCCAAAAACCTTCTGATAAAAGCTGCAAAAAAATGTTTTGTAAAGACACATAAAAAAGAACAAAAGAGAAGACCTTAAGAAGAGCTTTTAAAAATTAAAATGGAGATTAGGTGAAGAATAAAAATTATGAGTGGGAAGACACACAGAGAGCAGATAGAAAAAGATTCAAAAATATGAAACCCTGTAGATGTGTCCATGGTCACTCAATAAAATTTTGACAATTTTCCTAGCACCTATTTAATTGATTATGCACGCAAGGTCCTTCCTCATTCCCATAGATGAGTGTCTTTCTTGTATTAGTTCAGAGGTTAACATCTTTGGGAAAGTGTTCTTTGCAATGTGGTATATTATATAGTCAGTATTATTGGTGAATTTGGGGTAAATGAACTGCATGAGATCAACGTTTTCTTGCCTCTCAGTTTCTCCTCTTCCTCAAATAACCAAAGGACTACTCTAGTAAATCCCTGAAACTACAATTGTTTCTGTCAAGCTCAGAGATAGTCTTAAAACCTCTGAGCTACTAGCAACATTGCTACAAGTTGACTAGCTTACAAACAGCAGAGATTTATTGCTCCCACTTCTTGAAACTTGGGTTTCTAGGATCAAACCACAAGCAGATGGAACACGTAAGTAAGAAGTCATTTTCTAACTCAGAGCATGGCTCTCACGTCCTCTTTTCATAGTGGAGGGGACAAAACAGATCTCCAGGGTCTCTTTTGTCCCAATCACTTAGCACATTACTTAATAAATTCCCAAAGAATTTACACTAATAATATCTTAAAGATTAGGAGTTGAGTATATTAATTTAATGCCAATACTGATATTCATATTAAGTCTACAGCAAGGAAAATATTTTCATCTTATAAAAAATGCATATGTTCTGTTGGCACACTCCCAATAAAACAGATGTGATTATCAGAATGCCTGTAAATTTTCAATTATGCATTAAGTAGATACATATTTAAAATATAAATTCTATAGGGATTCTGCAAAGTTATTAAATAACTCAGCTAGCCCGAACCCAATTTATTCTGCAGATAACTAGAGGAACCCAGTAACATGAGACATGAACAAAGAAACACATTTCAACTCCTAGACAGAATTCACTTCATGTTGTCATGGGCTAGTAAATTGATGTTGGCTCAAAGTCATCTTTTCTAAAACGTTAGCACTCAAATCAGGTCTCAAAATTAGTATGTAGTAATTTAAGTAGATTTGTTTTCTTCATTCTCATAAATTATATCACCTGCACTGAGTAAATGGAAATTATAATTGCCTAAGGAAAAAAGGCAAAACAATATGGAATTGTGTGGAGAAATGAAATTGAAATTTAATTTCTTCAGGGAGTACAAGGTTAAGGAAAAGGAATCACAGTGTAGGGACGTCAGGTTGCTAAGTAGTGAACCAGGAAGAACCACTGACCTTTGCTCCCATTTAAGGTGTTTGGACAGGACATTGCTATAATAACTCAGTGTTAGACATCTTTTTATGTTAATATAAACTATCATAAGTGAGTACGTTAAGGAATGAATGACAAGACTACCCTTGAATGGGAGGGAGAAGCTAGTAGGAATATGAAAAATTGGTTACCAAAGTTTGTATTTACGATCTCCACAGATTCACAGAAGTACAATTTTTGAATCACGGCTTGGTTCTGAACAGAAAATGTGTGTTGAGTCTAGCTTTCTATGCTTGAATAAAATTCTCCAGTTGGTTGATTCTGATATTAGCTCATGTTTAAGAACAACCATGAGAGTGTGATAGGTTACCACACTGTTTTCCACAGAAGGATTGCAGATTAGAGGGCACAGAGAGATAGAAGTCTATGAGTGACATCATTCCAAGAATCTGAAGGTCTCTAAGAAATTATTTTTTTTCATTATACAACTAAACAAAGTAGAAATATTTTCTATTTGAAGCAAATATATCTTCAATTTCACTGTATAAGTAACTGTATAAATGCCCAAGGATGTCAAGTCAAAAACAACAGGTCTTCTGTATTTGAAACAGAGAATGCTCTAAGAGTTACAGTGCTGGCATCCCTGGTCATCTTAACATGATTCCATAAGTCAAACAGGCAAACAGAACTGTAACATAGCAGGTATTTCAGTTCAAATTAGTTGTGTGAATCAAATTTTCTTTTAAGATATGATGTCTGATAATACAAGGGAAAAGGAGCTTTTACTAGATATTTTTTTTTATTTTATTTTTAGTTACAATTTGTTAACTCTGTGTCCCAGCTGTATCCTGCTCCCTCATTCCCTCCCCCTCCCCAACTCCCTCCCTGGTCTCCTCCCTGTCCCTTTCCAAGTCCACTGATAGGGGAGGACCTCCTCCCCTTTCATTTGACCCTGGTTTATCAGGTATCTTCAGGGCTGGCTGCAAAGTCCTCCTCTGTGGCCTAACAGGACTGCTCCTCCCCTGGGGGGGGGGGGGTCAAAGAGCCTGCCCTTGAGATCCTGTTAGAAATAGTCCTTGTTCCCCTTGCTTTGGAAAACTACTTGGTTACTGAGCTACCACAGGCCACTACAAGAATATTTATTTAATAGCTCAAAGTTCATGTAACAGTTGTGTAGAATATTTAAAAAGAAGCACTTTCCATCCAGGTTCCCTGTATAAGACTTATCAATAGCCATCATAAACTGATTATTTAAAGGTGCGCCATTATTTCCTGCTTTAAAAAGTAAAATGAATGCTTAAGTTTGTGGAAAAACAAATATTTCAAATTCAGGGAAGCCCACAAAATGAGTGTTATCATTAATTATTAGAATCTTACAATGGCCCCTAAGGCCGGTTGCTTCTACAGATGCTGAAGTCTGTCACAGCTACCCAGGCAGCCATCACGATCATGTATGTGACTCAGGTACATTATTTTATGCAAATGGCAACTAATGTCTTCTCAGTCATCACTTCGGCAAAGAGTTTCAACTTAGCATTAAAAAGAAAGTTTATCCCCTACAATGATACCATAATGGCCCATTTTAATGCAATTTTCTTTTACTGATCACAGTCCTAGATTCTCCAAAAGGTTAGGTAACTAGCTAATTTGATGGCACATATCTTATCTCTGTAGACATAGGTTAAGAAATGTCACTTTGATTGTCTCCATAGCAGGCTGTGTCACATGTGGACAGTTTCAGCTCACTGTCTAATTTGACCCAATTTGCTATATTGCTTCATCAGCACATTAATGCCCATCACTTATCTTCTATCCGAGGAATTATGAACCCTATGGGTTATCTTCCATTGCACCTGCTTTAATCAGTGCATTGCCTTGGGTATTATGACCAATTTATCCTTTAATAAAAGAATTGTTAATATCTTCATCTGCAATTTGAGGCAATTTGCCAAAGCTGGTGAGCTGGCTGGCTCCTAGATAAAGTGTCACACAAGTAGTTACTAGGCATAATATTTTAAAGAACAATTCTATTTTACAAATCCTGAAATTATTTTTTTATAAAAACTGTGATATTCAAAATGGCAAATTTCTTTAAGAATGGGAATTTTTTAAAAGTAATGTTCTTTCTAGACCTAGTGTCCTAGTATCGCTCATCAACTTTTTTTTTTTTACAACAACAAAAGTAATGGGAGCAATAGCACTATGACTCTTTTTAGCTTAGTACACTTAAAATAATGTTAGAGATAACATGCTGCAGGATATAAAAATATATTAAGCTTTATGTGATACTGAGACTTTTTCTGTTAACAGCAACAAGATAATCATTGTCATTAGCAAGTTACCATAGCACCTTTTTAATTTTTGTTTTATTTTTTACAATTCATTCACTTTATATCCTTGTATCCCAGCTATAGCCCCTTCCCTCATCCCCTCCCAGTCCTGCCCTCCCTCCCTTGTCTCCTCCCATGCCCTCTCCCTCTTCTCCTCCTATGCACCTTCCCAAGTCCACTAATAGAAGAGGTCCTCCCCTGCTCTTGCTCCCTTCTGTCTGACCCTAGCCTAATCAGGTCTCATAAGGACTGTCTGCATTGTCTTCCTCTGTGGCCTCATAAGGCTGCTTCCCCATCAGGGGGGAAGGGGATCAGCGAGCCAGCCACTGAGTTCATATCAGAGACAGCCACTGTTCCCCTTTTTAGTGAACACACAAGGAGACTGAGCTGCCATAGGCTACATCTGTGCAGGGGTTCTAGGTTATTGCCATGAATGGTCCTTGTTTGGCATATCTGTCTCAGAAAAGACTCCTGTGCCCAGATATTTTGTTTCTGTTGTTCTCCTTTGGAGATCTAGTCCCCTCAAGGTCTTTCTATTTCCCCCTTCTTTCCTAAGATTCCATGCACTCTGCCCAAAATTTTGCTATGAGTCTCAGCATCTGCTTAATATGCAGAGTAGAGTCTTTCAGAGGCCCTCTGTGGGTAGGCCCCTGGTCTTGTTCCTTGTTTTCATTCTCTTCTGATGTCAATCCCATTTGCCTCCCTGAAATGCAATTACCATCAAATTACCAACACAATTCTTTACAGACCATGAAAGGAAAATTCTCAACTTCATATGGAATAGCAAGAAACCCAGAATCATTAAAACAACTCTCTACAATAAAAGATCTCCTGTCAGAACCAGTTTTTCAACTATCTACTGGTTTTAGTCTTTATATCTTATTTCCTAATCATTTACTTGCTGTGACTAGTACCCCATAGGTACCAATAATTTCATCCACAGAATGTGATAAAATTTAAAACATTCTCTTTTCACTTTCTCTGTGTGTGTATTTGTGTGTCTGTGTATTTTAACCACTTTTGAGAGTCTGTTGAGTCTGCCTTGTAAATCAGGAGTCTACTGATTTTTCTGAGCAAAAGCTATAGATCTTGATGTTTATATAAAATGTTTTTGAAAAGGAAAGTGATTATGATAGTTCTGAAATAGAAAAAATTACAGTACTAGGTTCACATGAAAAAAATATATCTTTTAAAAATTATATATTAAAGATTTTATTGACATCTTTGTGGTTATGGTGGCATGCATGTGTGTATATGTGTGTGTGAGAGAGAGAGATGTATGTTTGTGGTGAGTGTGTATTTTGCTTATATGTAAATATTAGTTGTACATCCTTGCACACACATGAGAAGGCCAGAACAGGACATCAGGTTTCTTCTATTGCTATAGAATCAGAGTCTGTCAGTGACCAGAGCACTGTTTCCGCTAACCTGGCAACCTAGAAAGCTTTTGAGTTTGGCCTTTCTGAATCCCCAATGCTGGGATTGCAAATACTAACATCCATGCCAAGTTATAAACATGCTTGAGATAAATATGCAGGAAACCCGGACTCTGGTCTTCACGCTTGCAGAGTGAGTTCTCTGATCCAATGACTTACCTCTCAAGACCTTCCTCTTGTTTTCTTAATAATAAAATTGCCAAGGCTAGTCATCCTGGGTTCAAACTGTGTTGCTTTCTAGGTTAATGATTTGTGTTTAAGCAGGAAATTTTCATCTTTCATGTATTAAACCGACATACATTGAGTTATGACAATTTTGGTGGCTTGGGTGGAATGCACAACCTTGATTAAATAAAGGTAGGTAGACTTTTGAGGTTTGGGCACAGATTTTCAAACAAATAGTTTTTCGAAAAATGTTTACTCAGAAAATCTCCGGTTATGTGATAATGAAAACTCATATATCTTTGAAATGTCTTATGATGACATTTAGCAAGGATCTGTTAAATCCTTCTCAAATATTAGAAAAATCATAATAAATGTGTGAGTGCAAATTCTAAAGTATGTTTTATTTTCGTGTTAGCAGTTTTCTGAATCTCAAGAAGTCAACTAGTATCTATTATACTTAGAAATAAAATGTGTGATATTACTCTTTCATGCCATTTTATGTCACTTTTTATAATAGGGTTTTTTTTCTTTTGACCAGAAGATATGGAATATATTTAGTGTAAGGTTAATGTCTCATAGTTTCATATGCTCAACTAATGATAGCTTTAACGTCATAATTAAATAATTTCATCTTTCTATACAATAATAAGGAAACTCATTTGGCATTATTAAATTAGTACATTGGAAGTTTTATTCAGATTATAATCCATTAACTTAAATAAGTAATATGCTAGTAATTTTTGGCAAGGTAGTGCCTCCAATGAGCCTGTGACCCAAGAAAGAAACAAAATGTATTTTTAGAAATTTTGAAGATTCCAGTTAGAAATGTAAAATGATGATATTGATCATTTTGAGAGATTATTACGCTTACAACTGAAGGACCCCAGAAAGACACAGCAGAGCTGAAGAAAATTAAAATGAAAATCCATCCCCTAGAACAGAGAAAACAAGAGATGACATTTTTCTTGTAGTTTTTTTTTTTTAATTAGCCTTTGAAATATTCATACATGTATACACTGAACCTTCCTCTTCTTCCTCTATGCCCTTTCCCAAGTCCCCTGATAGTGGAGGTCCTCCTCCCCTTCTATCTGATCCTAGCTTATCAGGTCCTCATCAGGACTGGCAGCATCATCTTCCTCTCTGGTCTGGCAAGGGGCTACACCCCCAGGGGGAGGTGAACAAAGAGCTGAGCACTGAGTTCATTTCAGAGACAGCCTCTGTACTCTTACTAGGGAACCCACATGAAAGCTGATAAGCCTACACCTGAACAGGGGTTCTAGGTCCACTCCATGGATGATCCTTGGTTGGAGTATCAGTCTCTACAGGCCCCCAGGGCCCAGGTGTTTTGGCTCTGTTGTTCTTGTAGAGCTCCTTTTCCCTCAAGTTCTTTCTATCTACCTCTTCTTCCATAAGATTCTCTGCACTGTCTCCAGTTAGGCTATGAATCTCAGTATCTCCTTCAAAACCCTGATGGTTAGAGTCTTTCAGAGGCCCCTTGTGAAGGCTCCCATCCTGTTCCTTGTTTTCTCCTATTTTCTGAATGAGGTTTCAGCCTCTTCCCTAGGATCCTCCTTGTTGTTTAGCTTTTTTAGGACTATAGATTTTAGTATTGTTACCCTATATTACATGGCTAATATCCACTTATAAGTGTGCATGTATCGTATGTGTCTTTCTGCTTCAAGGTTACCTCACTCAGAATGATCTTTTCTAGTTCCCACCATTTGCCCCTTTTAAAATTACACATTTTATTTTTAACAGAGTCCAGTTTTTACTGCCAATATGTACGTTGGTGTATGTTTATTACTTATGCATGGGAAACTTAGCAGTGGCCTCAACTTCAAACTAAAATGACTTCTTCTCTTAGAAGCCATCAATCACCAGTGCTACTCAGATAAGACTGTGATGCTGAGATCCCATTTTCCTCCAGCCTAGAAGTTTGAACTGGTTTTGTCTTTTGCAGGTCTTGTATAGGTAACCACAGGATCTTTGTGTTCGTGTGTGTGTTAGCCATGTCTAGCCAGAAGACAGCATTTCAAAATATTGTCCCTCATCCTCCCTATACCGTATTCTTTTTTTATTCTGTCATCTTTGATGTTCAGTAACCCTTGAGCAGGAGGGTTAAATTCATGTACCATCTAAGGCTGGCCAGATACAGACATTTATTCTCAGTTTTTATTGCAAAAGAGAGCTTTCTGACTGAGACTGAGAGAAAATAAACCTATCGATGTAAACAAACAAAAGCAAAGAAAAAAAACAATAATAATGGTACTGTGAGAAATTTCTGTCAAAGGAAAAGACATATTTTGGTCTCTATAAGAAAGACATAGTCTTGGGGTTACACATAGTAAAGACTTAAAGCTTGTACTTATACAAGGTCACTAGGTTTAGAATAAATGACAACAAACAGAATTGAAACAGTAGAGTTTCACAGAGAAAGAAGTGGAGGCTCCATGTTCTGTTTGATCAGATTTGAAATGTCCTTTAGACATCTTTCCAACAGATTCAAGGAAGCGCTGAATCTAAAGTTCCTTGGCAAGTTAACTTCCACTGCTGTGCACTGTCTTTCATTTCTTAGTAACATTAGCACCAACTCCACACAAATGTAGACACATACATATACACACACGTACAGAAACACAAGTATACATACACAAGCTGCACAAGTGCTCTTTCATGTGCAGGCAAACAAACACAGAGATGAATGAGTGCACAAACAGATGAGAATTTCAAGAAGACAATTAATTTTAACACCAGTGTTCTCAGAAACTAGCACAGGACTTATCTCTAATGAATATTATGCAGGTATGTTTTCTAATGGCTTTGATGGGTCCTCCCTTTCTCTTAGACTGTTTATATATTCTATGACCCTAACGAAATATAGCCTGAATAAAAGGGGTTGGTGTGCATGTAATTCCAAATGAGAATGTTTTGATCCATACATGTTTTTTCTGACTTGTTCAGAATTGAACTCCAGTCTGCTGCCTCTAGGCAGTTAAAATGACACAACCATTATTCTACCACATAAAAAGCATGCCCAGAACATGTGGGTGCCTCCTCAGCTTCTAAGAAGTTATTAACTGACATCTTGCAGTAAATTCTGCGTTAGCTCACTTCCTGACTACATATATTATACAAAAGAATTGTTTCTTTCCTCACTGTCCATCCACCCCTCCACAGTTAGGCTTCTGAGTGTCTTTTTGTTTGGTTTATTTATTTATTTTTTCTGACAACATAGTGAATCAGTCAAGAGACAGTACAATAGGATTTTAAAGTCTACTCAAATATTCTGTTTTCTTGATGTATTCTCAATTAATTAGTCTACTCTAAATTCCCTGAATGGTTTACTTGTGCAATATTGTATAACATTCAAGTCAGAAATACTTAAATTCTCTAATTTCTTCCTTATCTATCAATTACTTTGTTGGAGGGAACTTCACTGATATAATCTATAGTCTTTAAATGGCAAATGTGAGGTGGCACAGTGGCGCCTGCCTATAATCTCAGCACTCTGGGAGGCAGAGGTAGACATATTTCTGTGAGTTTGAGACAGCCTGTTCTAAAAAAGCAAGTCCAGGACAGCCTACACTACATAAAGAAGCCCTGTCTCCAAAAAAAGGAAACAAGAAAAAGAAAAAGAAAAGGCAAATGTGAAAATAAGAAACCCACAGTGTCCAAGTGGGTTCCAAAGTAATGGGGACAGGGACTGTCTCTGACATGAACTGATTGGCCTGCTTTCTGATCACCTCCCTCTGAGGGAGGAGCAGCCTTACCAGGCCACAGAGAAAGACAACACAGCCACTTCTGATGACATCTGATCCTAATAAACTAGGATCAGAAGGAAGGAAAAGAAGCCCTCCCCTGACCTGGAAAGGATCATCCTGAGTGAGTTGACCCAGAAGCAAAAAGACACTCACGGTATATACTCACTCATATAAACATACAATATAGAATAAACCCACTAAAAGCTGTACATCTAAACAAACTAAGCAAAAGAGAGGACCCTAACTAAAATGTTCAATCCCCATCCTGAAAGGCAAAGAGGATGGACATCAGAAGAAAACGAAAATAGGAAACAACCTCGGAACCCGCTACAGAGGGCCTCTGAAAGCCAGAAGAAAACAGGAAACAACCTTGAAACCTGCCACAGAGGGCCTCTGAAAGCTTCTGCAGTATAGACTGTCAAAGCAGATGCTGAGCCTGATGGCCAACTGATGGGCAGAGTGAATGGAATTTTATGTAAGAAGTGGGAAATAGTAAGAGCTGGAGGGAACGGGAACTCCACAAGCAGAGCAACAGAACAAGATAATTTGAACACAGGGAACTTCCCAGAGACTCCTACTCCAACCAAGGACTATTTGTGGAGATGACCTGGAACCCCTGCACAGGTGTAGCCCATGGCAGTTCAGTGTCCAAGTGGGTTACATAGTAATGGGAAGAGGGACTGCCTCTGACATAATCTGATTGGCCTGCTCGTTGATCACTTCCCCCTGAGGGGGGAGCAGCCTTACCAGGCCACAGTAGAGGACAATGCAGCCACTTTTGATGAGAACTGATAGACTAAGATCAGAAAGAAGGAGAGGAGGACCTCCCCTATCAGTGGACTTGGGGAGTGGCATGCATGCAGAAAGGGGAGGGAGGGTGGGATCGGGAGGGGAGGAGGGAGGGGCTTATGGGGGGATACAAAATGAATAAAGTGTAATTAATAAAAAAAAAGAACACACACACAAAAAAATCTCAAAATATTTTAAGAAAATTTACAATTTTGCATTGGATCAAGGTCAGGTCATAATTATGCATATGTGGCCTGAGGCCAAAAGTCAATGTACTTGAAAGCAATTCATTAAGATTCTCTGTCCTTCTCTCTCTCATTTATGTATAATAGGAATCTCCATACAACAGGCTGTATTTACTTCAAACTTCATTATATACTCATATTAAAACAAATCATTGTTTGCCTCTCTCAGTTTCTCCATTTTCATAAGCTTCAAGAAGTAAGCTGTTATATAGAAACTTATTAGTGCTTATTTTCAAATACACACACACACACACACACACACACACACACACACACATACACCAGACCGATCTGACAAATCTCATAGTTAGTATTAATTTGAGACAAAATTGTGTTTTATCAATTGCTGTTGAAAAAGCCTAACCAAAGCTTTCATACTGAAGCATCAAGCTGAAAATAATTAAATGTTGACTTCTGCCTGGGAAGCAGATAGGTTAACTGTAAATCATCCCCTTTCCCTCTCTCCCTCCAATACAATCCTCCACTCTCAACCACAGCTCTGTAACCAAACCCCTTCTGCAGCCTCCTCTCCTTTTTCTGCCTCCATCTCCTGTGGACCAAAAAGATCTTTCCCCCAACCTTACTTACTGCAACTCATCTCTTTCTTTGAGCCATCAACTCCTGCAGGCTCTAAGGGAACAGATACTCCCTGAGAGCTTATAGGCCAGTCGACCAGAGAGACAAGTAGGTGCAGATCTTCACCTCTCTGTCCTCTCTTTTAAATGCCATCCCCCATTTCCTCCCCCAATTTTTTAACAGATCACCTACTGTGGTCTCCTGTTATCACTGTCCCCATCTCCATTGAACAGACTGAGAAAAGGTCTTTACCATCCCTACATCCCATCGAAGGCTAATATCCAGAATATATAAAGAACATAAGAAATTAGACACCAACAAATCAAATAATACACTTAAAAATGACACCAACAAATCAAATAATACACTTAAAAATGAGATACAGAGCTAAGCAGAGAATTATCAATACAGGACTATAGAATGTCAGAGGAACACATAAAGAAATGTTCAACATCCTTAGTCATCAGGGAAATGCAAATCAAAACAACTCTGAGATTCTATCTTACACCCATCAAAATGGCTAAGATAAAAAACTCAAGTGACAACACGGGCTGGAGAGGATGTGGAGAAAGGGGAACCCTCCTCCATTGCTAGTGGGAGTACAAACTTGTACAGCCGCTTTGGAAATCAATCTGGTGCTTTCTCAGAAAACTAGGAATAGCACTACCTCAAGATTCAGCTACTAAGCATTTACCCAAAAGATGCCCCACCATTCACTAAGGACATTTGCTCAACTGTGTTCATAGCAGCTTTATTTGTAATAGCCAGAATCTGTAAACAACCTAAATGTCCCTCAGGGAAGGAATGGATACAGAAATTGTGGTACACCTATACAATGGAATACTACTCAGCAATTAAAAACAAGGAAATCATGAACTTTGCAGGCAAATGAATGTAACTAGGATGGAGATCTTCTTGTAAATGTTGTTTTTATTTCCTCATATTGCAGACAATATGAGATCTGTCATGAAGCTTTACATGGCTTGGACTGAGGCCGAGCATTTCTATTTCTAGGCATAGGCCTGGAAGCTTCTAGCATTCATACAATCTATTCTTCTGCAAGCCAGGACCTTGAAAGCTTTAGCTTCCAGACTCTGTCTGCTAACAGAGGCATAGGGCCTATAATGATTTCAGCCTCCTAGACTTACTGCTGCATAAGCTCACACTTTCTAGTTCTTTCTGAACTCTGGCTGGTTGCGTCATTCTGCTATTCTGGGTCAAAACTCCTCTTCAACCTGAGTGATACAAACTGGCTTCTCTCAGCTTCTCACTGAATTGCTCTGCTTAGAAAAACTGCCTCTGAACTCCATGAACTGAACTGCACTGACTGCTTAATGGCACTGAACAAAACTGCATGAACTCAACTGCATTCAACTGAACTTCACTGAAATGACCTGAACTCCTGAACTCTACTGTAGTATGTTCAGGAACTCTTCTATCTCTGTGCTGCTCTTAAGTAGCTTCTCTTTCCTGTCTGCTCATGTGAGAGTTGGGAACATCCTATCTCTAACTCATTCTGTCAAATCTGTCTCTGATTAGTCACTTTGTCTGCCCCTCAATTAGACTTCACTGTTCTGATGAAAGATATGTATATTAAAGGTGTAAATTCCACTCAGATGAATTAAGGGTATATATTCCAGACAAAGGGATTAAAGGTGTATACTAAGGGCATGTCTATATTCCAGTTCTTTGGATGTGATATTTTGCCAGAGCAGCCATGTTACTGGATTATAATTCCTTTACCTCTTCTCTTCAAAATTTACCCTCCACTCATCCAGTTATTCCAGACCCTTACTCCAGCACACATTGACTAGGAACCCCTGATTCAAGCCTACACTAAAACAGGGAGGCAAGTTTCAGTTCATCACTTTCCCCCTTTTTCTCCAAATCCAATCCCTCAGTCCCATCACCAGATCTATAGCAGATTACTCATTTTGGCCTCTTCTCACTCTCTGTCCCATTTCCCAGGGGACTGAGCAGATACCAGTAGAACACCCTTCTTTCCTTCTTCCTTTGGATGCTCTTACACACAGACACACACACACACACACACACACACACACACACACACACCCCACCCTGCATAAAGCATCCTCATTCCTAAATTTCAGCTTCCAAATACTTAGAAAAATGTTTTACCCAGAACCCCAAGTGCCCACACCTAACAGAATACCAAAATGATTCTCTACCAGGCAATACACAGCAACCATAGCCTTATGAAAAACAGAGAAGGCAGCAGAAAGCCAACAACAAAACTTCCACCCAATGAAGACAATAGAAGATATGAGCACCTAGAATTACAGTCTTCCTCAATCCAGATACCTAGACACCAGGATAGAAACACAACAACAGTAAGGACAATATATCTCCATTGCAGCCCAGCAACCCTACCTCAGTAGGCTCTGAGGAACTCAAGCAGGAACCTGGTTGGTAAACCTTAGTAACAGAATACAAAAGATGAAAGATAGAATCTCAGAAATTGAAGACATAATATAAGAAATAGACACCTAGGTCAAAGATGATAAGTCTGAAAATAAAATCCCCTCACAAAACATCCAGGAGTTCTGGGACAGTATAAAAGACCAAACCTAAGAATAACAGCAATCAATAAAGGAAGGAGAAGAAACCTAGATCAAAAACACAAACAATATTTTCAAATAAGTCTTCTCCCTTTGCAGCTTTTAATATTCTTGCTTTGCTCTGTACATTTAATGTTTTAGTTTTAAGCAATGTGGTAACCTAATTCAGAAGATACCATGGCATCATCTAAAAGTCCCGTAGCATTCTTAAGACTGGACAAGCAACTTCTGGTTTAAAAAAGAGCTCAATGAAGGCCTGTGGTGGGGATGAATTTTGAAAGCAGAAACCAAGATCTGAGAGATTACAGTATAAAGAATAATATGAATGACAGATATACAGTCAGAATTTTAGACTACAAGCTGGAAATGACTGTTTAATGCATTCCAAGTGTATTGTAGGTAGAACAAGTTGTGTTTGCTGGATTTTTTTTTCCTTTTTTGAACCATTATAAATTCTTCTCTCCAAAGGAACAAGTGAGAGATCCCCAAAATAGCACCTCAAGTGGTAAGATACTTACTCAGTTTTTACTCACTTTTTCTTTATTCATATGAGGGTAATGCCAATGCAGCATATTCAGGAATGAACATTCAAATCTCACCAGGTAACAAAAACAGTTATCAACAAACTACTAATGTGTAACCTGAAGCAATGAAGGCTATTACAGTAGTTTTGAGCTTTCACCTCTAGAGGCAGGAATGATGCAGAGCACTTCAAGAAAAAGTACCCCAAATAATGAAACACTAAACCCATATCAAAGAATAGATTCCTTAGGCTGTTAAATTGCTTTAAATTTGGTTGCAAGTTTTGGTTCCAAACTTACACTAGGATAATAAAAATCTTATTGTTAAAAACCAAGGTGAATTTCACATGATACATGATTAAAAATTATAATTTATGTAATTTCATAGCATTTAGTGTATTCACAATGTGAAAACTTATCACATCTACCATCTTCAAATATTTTATCTCAAAAAACAATCCAGCACCCATCAGTTCCTAATCATTCTTAACTCAGCCCTTAGCATTTTTACTTATTTTCCTGCTGTAGATTTGGATTACTGTATCTTAATATTTTAAAAAATGGAAGTACAAAACTTTCTTATTTTGTATCTTCTTTCATCTAGTGTGATGGTTTCAAGACTTTTTTTTCTACATTGTAATGTGCTAAGAAATATGCCACCACAAAATATGTCACTTTGGTTTAAAAATGTAATTTTGTCTCTAGTTTTATAGCCAGGTGCTTATGTCTTACAGGTTTGTTTCAGGAAGAAAAATGAAATCTGAAAGGCCGAGAAAGAATTGATTAACATAGAACTTGAAAGTCTTTCAGGAAACAGAAGGAGGGAGGCAAGAGTCATGGTTGACAGCAACAGTCAAAACTATTGGCACACACATGTTAATATTGACAGGGCCAGGAACAGGGCCAGGATAGCATGTGTTTGTGTAATAACATCCCCGAACCTTCAATTCATTATTTCCTCTTCTATGTAAATTTTAGGTATTTTCTAATGAATATTACCCTAATGAAGCTTTTATAATTTATTTAAAATTGCCAAAATATCTGACAGACATATAATAATTTAAACAATGAAGTTATAATCATTAGTAGTCATCTTAAAATACTGCTTAAGTTATTAAAAAAATTCAATTTTAAGAATTTACATCATTTTAAAATAGTTTAAGTGATTTATACTCTTTTGTAATATTTTAAATCTGAAATTAATATGATGGCATTCTCTTTCGGGCTTCTTCATTTTAGTAGAAAAAATGGGACAATGTTTAAACATGCAGACTGGTTAAATGAAGGCAATTTATTTATTCTGAGAAGGAAACTATGAACAAATGTTCTCATTCTTATCTTTATTTTATTTTATTGTATAGTTTCATTTTTGTTTTTTGAGGCAGGGTTTCTCTGTGTAGCCTTGGCTATCCTGGACTCACCAGGCTGGCCTCGAACTCACTAAGATCTTCCTGCTTCTGCCTCCACAAGTGCTGGGATTACAGGCATGTTTTCATTTCTATACTTAGTAATCATAATCCACTCATTATACAGGTTCACTTGATGATATTATTGTTACTATTTTGATACTGGGGTCATATTCACCAAAAAAGTCTTGCCCCTCTCTTCTTGATAACCGTTCAGTCATTTGTATCAGTTATTTCAATTATTGTTATTTTTTGTACTGATATTCAAAAACAAAAACAAAATGATGATTGTATTCCCATTGATATTCAGACTTCCATTCACCATATTTTATTCTTTATTCAGGTTTTAGACAGGCTTTCACTGTGTGGTGCAGATTGGTTAAAAACAAAACAAAACAACAACAACAACCAAACACCTTTATACCTCTGCACTGAGTGTTGGGGTCAAACACATGTGCCATCACACCTACCTACCAGGAAGCTTTAATGCACAGGCACATAGATTCCCATTTTATATTACGTGC
This sequence comes from Psammomys obesus, assembly GCF_907164565.1. Lineage (NCBI taxonomy): Eukaryota > Metazoa > Chordata > Mammalia > Rodentia > Muridae > Psammomys > Psammomys obesus. Next base: position 3,553,441 of record NW_026594083.1, on the reverse strand, counting down.
CAGACATTAGCCTGTGAAAATGGAGCTTCATAATTTCCCTTTTTAGGGAATGAGTACAGTTTTGTTTCACATTTTATTCAAAATCACCAGTTCTTATTGTGTCATCATCAGAGACACTTATCCTGAAGCATATACTTTATATAGAGTCTATACCAAGTGCTCTAAACATCAGATTTACTCATTTCACTGTGGGAAAAAAAAAAAGATAAATGAAGTCTGAGCAAAAACAGATAACACAAAATCCCTCTAGACAACAAGACCAAAAATATAGTTTCTACTGTACACTTTTAAAACATTTTTTGAATTGTTTCATTTTCTAAAATTAAGTCTAATATTTTTTTTTAAAAAAAGGAAGCTCTATACACACATTTTTTTTTGTCTTTTGTCAAAGACATTGAAAATGCTAAGACTGTTCTCAACAGATCCTCTCTCTACTGAACATGTCCATGTGAGAATAATGGCTTATCTTGCAAGACACTGAACACATGAGAAATGGATTACATTTGTATAAGTTAATTATGTGAGTTGGGGATGGTTACGTGACTCTTTTATATCTGAGAGAAGTCTGTAGCTAAAGATGTCAGAGATTGAGAAGAACACATAGACATAATGAGTCCTGGCCTTATCAGCAAAACTCTGTCTGTGCCCCTGTGTTAGGCAGTGGGAAGTATCCCCAAAGACAGGGGCAAAGCTCTATTCAGCAGTCAACATCAAAACAAGAACCAAGTTATTTTAGAAGTATAGGAAATCAGAGTTGTTAATACCCTTGATGAAGTTGAAAGAGAGTTATGGGCCTCATATAAAATAACAGCCCCCAAAGACACTTTCATTTCGCCCTGTGCATGCTCTGTATCCTGACACTGGTGTGAAATAACGAGTGGCTGAGACAGAGGCCAGAAGTCCACATTGGATGTCTCTCCCTCAAACACTCCCCAGCTTTATATTCACAACATGGTCTCTGGGAGCCAACCAGTTTGGCTAGACTAGCTAGCTGCTCTGTCTCATGGATCTGCCTGTTGTTTTCCCAGCACCATATGAGAAGTATGTGTAACATGGCCTGGATTCTAGTGATCCTGGACGTGTCCTCATACTTGCTTAACGATCCCTTCACCAACTACACACCGGTAGAGCCCCAAGGGTCAGAGTTTTCAATTGCTAAGTTAGTCAATTCAGAGTAAAGCAATAGGGAATGGATTGTGGACACTCATCTTTTCCGCAGACAGGACGTAACGAGGACCACCTCGAGTCTTGCTTCTGACCATCCTGTCATCCCTGCCATGTAGTGCAAGGGACCTGCTCTTGTTTGCAATAGTAGCGTATGGCCAATGCGATGCGATGCGATGTCTTCCTCCGATTATCAGGCACTGTACATATCAGTGACATCACAGAGTGGAGCTGGGCTGCTCTAGTGGCTTTAAAGAAATAAGATGTCATGGCATGAAGGGGTCTGTAAGGACAGCTGAAGGGATTTGCAGCTTCTATACATGGTGAATGAGTAACTAAGAATTTCATTTCTGCAGCATTAAGCAATCTATTTCTGCACAAGAGAACTTGGAACATCTCACACGAATGGAGGCTCAGATGAAACTGACATCCTGGCACGGTAGCAGTGAGACTCCAGGAGGAGTGATGTAAACAGTGATTGGGAATCAGTCCACCTGATGTGAATCAAAAAGAAGGTCGGACATAAGCTTCCACTTAGAAGGCTACTTCCATGACCTGTAGGATTAGTTTAAATGTTTAAATAAAATTCTCCCCTCTCATTTTAACAGACTGACAAGGTAAGTAACTGAACTTATTTCCTGTTGGGAAAGATTGCCATATTTTATATATTGTAGAACTTATGTAATGGTATTAACATATGTACCCTTTGATTATTTTTTTTAAAATTTATTAATTACAATTTATTTACTTTGCATCCCCCCTCTAGTTTCCTCCTTCCTCCCCTCTCAATCCCTTCTTCCTTCCCCTTCTCCATGCGTGCCCCTCCCCAAGTCCACTAATAGGGGAGGGCTTCTTTTTTTTTTAATCTTTTATTTATTTTTTATTAATTACACTTTATTCATTTTGTATCCCCCCATAAGCCCCTCCCTCCTCCCCTCCCGATCCCACCCTCCCTCCCCTTTCTGCATGCATGCCACTCCCCAAGTCCACTGATAGGGGAGGTCCTCCTCTCCTTCTTTCTGATCTTAGTCTATCAGTTCTCATCAAAAGTGGCTGCATTGTCCTCTACTGTGGCCTGGTAAGGCTGCTCCCCCCTCAGGGGGAAGTGATCAACGAGCAGGCCAATCAGATTATGTCAGAGGCAGTCCCTCTTCCCATTACTATGTAACCCACTTGGACACTGAACTGCCATGGGCTACACCTGTGCAGGGGTTCCAGGTCATCTCCACAAATAGTCCTTGGTTGGAGTATGAGTCTCTGGGAAGTTCCCTGTGTTCAAATTATCTTGTTCTGTTGCTCTGCTTGTGGAGTTCCCGTTCCCTCCAGCTCTTACTATTTCCCACTTCTTACATAAAATTCCATTCACTCTGCCCATCAGTTGGCCATCAGGCTCAGCATCTGCTTTGACAGTCTATACTTTTTTTTTTTTTTTTTATTTCACAACCTTTCTGTGTAACTCAGTTGTGAGTGTTTTTCGGCATGAATTTTGTTAATGACAGCCTCATGTTCCAATATCACAAGATGCACATGCATGATTAGAGTTGACGAGTGCCACATCGTGTAGGAAGGTCAGCAGGCTGGCAATTCTGACAGGAGTTGAAATTTAAGTGTGGAGTCCTGAATAATTTCTTCACTTTAGGGAGACCAAGACCTCCTAAGGTTTTCAGCTGATTACATGACTCTCAACCACATTGTGGAGTATAATCTGCTCACAACCCAACTGACTGAATGTTTGTAATCTCTAAGATAATAGTACATGTCATCACCCAGAGTGATGTTAATCATAGACAGAAAAAGTTGATACACATAGTCAGACAATAATAGAGAGTCAGGGGACGCAAGTTTAAATAATGTATCAGGGAATTCATTAGAGAGATGGCATATCCTACACAGACAGAGATAAGGTAAAAGAACGAGCTTTGGGGATATCTTGAGGTAGATTTGCCAAGCAAGTGACACAATCATGTGGAGAAAAGGTCCTGAGGCCAGAGTTTGAGCTCACATTTGATGAATTACTAGAAAATATCTACAACAGGTAAACTAAAATGAACCAAGCAGAGAGGAAGATAAGCATAGAAAGGGCAAAAAGGCTTCCTAGTCCTGTAAGAACTTTACTCTCGCAGTGGTGCCAACATTAAAGAGGTGGTAATGAAAAATGAGTCTCGGGAGAGCTCCAGCTATATACAAAGGATATTGCCACAAAGAATAGCCCTGAAATATTGTGGTTTATTTGTAAAGGCAATGATAAAATTTATACTTTCATCAAGTGCATGACGATGTGCACTAGTTTGGCTAGTTCAATGTTCAATCCATGAGGTGATGCATAGACCAGTTAGGGAAAGATTTAAAATAGTGAAAATTTGAAGGCAGGCATGAAGTCCTCATCATCCCAGGATTCATTGAGATGCCAGTTCAACAGCACAGATAGGACCAATTGGCTAGATTCAAGATGTAAGCAAAATGCATTTTGTGTGTTGAGCAAAGATTATAAATGTAAAATCAAGCCAAAAAGTCTGATTGCTTGGGGCGTACCCATTTAATTGAGAGGAAGGAAACTGGGGAAATTCCAGGAAGTCAATATTTTAGTTTAGAGTGTAAATTTAATCCTGAGAGGTTTGTTAGCTACCTACACTGAGACTTCCAGCTGCTGATTTTTTGAATCTTGTGGACATGACAAGAAGATTTAGACATTATTGAAATGTGAAGAAAATATAGTTCAGAATTCTGTGTTGTTACTAAGGGAACAAGGAGAATAATAAACCTGAAAAGAGAAGAGAAGAGTTACTCATAAATCAGTTATGCTTCAAGGAAGTTTAGAAGCATTTTTAAGTTTTAAAAATCTAGATTCTTATTGAAATATTATGCAGGTCATAGATTAACTATGGCCATCCTCATATTTTTTTCATCCTCATATGTTTAAACAGCTATTCAGTTTTACTCTGAAATGCCATCTTATGTAACTGAAATTTTTAAAATGAGAAGTTATTTGATAACTCCTCTCAGACCCACCTCTTTCCTATGTCATGCCTCCTCTTTTTCCTTTCCTCCTACTTTTTTCTTCTTCTTTTGTTTTTATTAATTACACTTTATTCATTTTGTATCCCCCCATAAGCCCCTCCCCTCCCCTCCCCTCCCCTCCCAGTCCCACCCTCCTCCCCTTTTTGCATGCATGCCCCTTCCCCAAGTCCACTGATAGGGGAGGTCCTCCTCTCCTTCTTTCTGATCTTAGTCTATCAGTTCTCATCAGAAGTGGCTGCATTGTCAGGGTTCTAGGTTATCTTCACGGATAGTCCTTGGTTGGAGTATGAGTCTCTGGGAAGTTCCCTGTGTTCAAATTATCTTGTTCTGTTGCTCTCCTTGTGGAGTTCCTGTCTTCTCCAGCTCTTACTATTTCCTACTTCTTACATAAAATTCCATTCACTCTGCCCATCAGTTGGCCATCAGGCTCAGCATCTGCTTTGACAGTCTGCACTGCAGAGGCTACTTTTTTCTTCTAAAATGCTAACATAGTGCGTTTTTATTTTGAAATTGTATATGTATACTCACAATCCTTCTGCTACTACCTCCTAAAAGATGGCATTCTCAGTTTGTATATCTGATCTCTGGCTCCTATAAACTTATGATCCCCATACCTGAGCCATGGGAGAAGGGTGTATAATGCAGGCAGATCATGATGTCTGAACACTTCTTAGACACTTTTTCCATATACTTTGACAAGTTGTGGGTCTCTATATGGGACCATCTGCTGTAGAAAAAAAATGTATTTGATGAGGTTTGCAAGTAGTACTAGTCCATGGGTATACAGATATGTATTTAGATTTCAGCTTGGCACTATGTCCCTTTTGCCAAATAATAATAGTAGGATCTATAGCTGCTAACCCCTAGATTTCTTAGCCCGGTTATCAGTGCCAGTGAGCAATTTTCTCATCTGGAGCTGGCCTTAAATCAAATTAGGTCATTGATTACTCCCATAACATCAATGCAACTAGTACAGAAACAAGTACAGCTTTCAAGATTGTCCATTGCTGTAACTCAAAAATTTCACAGCAAGTTTCAGCATGATGAATGCTAGTCAACAAGGAGGAAACTTCCAGGTCAATAGCAGTTTGATTTCTCTAAGATATATGATCAAAGTGTATGGTGTGTTCAGCATTAGATTCTTACTCTTCAGATCGGGTGAGCAAACAAGAAAAATGGCAATGGCCTGGATTGTTTTGTAAGTCTATCGAAACCCTTATCCCACCCTAACCAGCAACTCTACATGCACTCTGCACTTAATATTGGGCTTTTTATTTAATATCCTACGGCTTTTGTGAAGTACACTACCTGTTCATGTCTAATAATTATTTATATGGTTATTGTTATAGTTGCTATAGTTATAGTTTAGTTATAGTTAGTTATAGTTTATAGTTAAAGTTACTTTTAATAGTTACATAATTATAGTTAATCAGGTTTCTCAACTTTTTTTCTTCAAATAACCTTAGAATTAGTCATGCCTTACTCACTTTGTTTCCTTACTTTAGTTCTTATTTCTTTTTAGTGAATGGCTACAGTTTGATTAAAATTCCCAAATCTCATTTAACCTTTGCATGGCAGAGATGAGTATTATAGAGCTACATAAGCCGAGAGGTGTTTAAGACCAGCTTTTTACACTATAATTTTTAGAAGGAAAAATGACTCTGAATAGTGTAACCAACTTGACTTACTGTACCTTTAATGGACAATGCTATTTCTATAGTTTCTAGAAGAGAATTGAAGTAAAGTCTATTATTATGAAATTAAGTTGAATATTCGTCTTTAAAATGACTCATTTGCACCAAGAGTCATTTTCACTATACCCTCATATTCTTCAAAAAGATTCAAAACAGATACAAGGTATAAGTGCTAGTAAATGTTAGGGTTTACAACTATGGATTATGCAATGATGATTTTCCATCATTTATGTTGTCCTAAGATGACATGCTAAATAAGTCAAGCTCCATTAGGATAACACAGGGACAGCTCTGAGTCATGACATAGCGTCCAGGCTAACTTTCTTCTCCCTCACTATTTTTAGTTTCAGGATATGGTAGAATATGGCTGCTTACATATTTTTTATTATTATTAAATGAGTTATTTATTTATTCACTTTACATCCTGATCTTCACTACCTCCTTCCTTTCCTTTCAGTTCTACCATCTCTCCCTCTCCACCCCTGCCTCCTTCCTCATTCCCCAGAAAAGGGAAACCTCTTACAATCCCATCCAAGGTCATCAAGTTGTATTAGCATCTTGAAGGTTTTGCTTTGCCATCTGTCTAAAAGCTGTCCTAATAGGCATGCTCATCTGTTGTGTCACCCAGTCAGGTGCAACCTGAATACATTTTTGGAAATATATGCACCATGTCTTTTTTTTTTCCTCAGAAGTATAAATATATACTCATTATTGATTAGAAATATTTTGTGCTTAGTGTAGCAAAATTTAGCATGATAAATGTAAGTGTTCCACCTAAAGACAGAGCATCTAAATTTTGGACCTGACAATAATTTAAAAAGAGAATGAGATATATTGTTGCAAAAATTACATCACAATGGTTTGAAATAACATGTTCAAACACAGAGAAAATAAGAAGTCCTTCCAAAGTTTGGCTATGTGTCTCAGCATATTCTTTGATATCATGCTGGGTAGTGTTAGCTTCTTTAGGTGTACATATTTTAGTATGTTTATCCTATATTATATGTCTAATATCCACTGATAAGTGAGTATATACCGTGTGTGCCTTTCTGCTTCTGGGACACCTCACTCAGGATGATCTTTTCTAGTTTCCACCATTTGCCTGCAAATTTCATGATTTTTTTTGTTTTAATTACTGATGAGTATTCTTTGTGTAAATGTAGCACAAGTTCTATATCCATTCCTCCATTGATGGACATGTGGGTTGTTTCCAGATTCTGGATATTATGAATGAAGCTGCTACAAACATGGTTGAACAAATGTCCTTGTTTTAAACTTGAGCATATTCTGGATATATGCCTAAGAGTGGTATAACTGGATCTTGAGATAGCACTATTCCCAATTTTCAGAGAAAACACCAGGTGGATTTCCAACGTGATTGTACAAATTTACATTCCCACCAGCAATGGAGGAGGATTCCCCATGCTTCACATCCTCTCCAGCATGTGTTGTCACTGAATTTTTGCTGTTAGCCATTCTGATGGGTGTAAGGTGAAATGTCAGGGTTGTTTTGACTTGCATTTCCCTGATGACTAAGGATATTGAGTTTCTTTAAGTGTTTTTCTGTCACTCGATATTGATTTATTGAAAATTCTCTGTTTAATTCTGTAGCCCATTTATTAATTGGATTACTTGATTTCTTGCTTTTTAACTTCTTGAGTTCTTTATATATTCTGGATATTAGCGCTCTCTCAGATATAGGATAAGTGAAGATCCTTTCCAAATCTGTAAGGCTGTCGTTTTGCTTTGATGACAGTGTCATTTGCTTTACAGATCTTTACAGAACTCAGTTTCATGAGGTCCCATTTATTGATTGTTGATATTAGAGCCTGTGCTGTTGGTGTTCTGTTCAGGAAGTTGTCTCCTGTGTCAATGAGTTCAAGGTTCTTCCCCACTTTTTCTTCTAAGAGATTTAATGTGTCTGGTTTTATGTTGAGGTCTTTGATCCACTTGGCCTTTCTTTTGGGCAGAGTGATAAATATGAATCTATTTGCATTTTCTATATGTAGATATCCAGTTATACCAGCACCATTTATTGAAGATGCTATCTTTTCCATTGTATGGTTTTGGTTTCTTTGTCAAAAATCAAGTATCTGTAGCTTGAGATCAGGAATGGCGATAACTCCAGACAAACTGTTGTTGCACAGGATTGTTTTAGCAATTCTGTGTTTGTTTATTTTTTTTCATATGAAATTGAGAAATGTTCTTTCAAGATCTGTAAATAATTTTTTTTGATATTTTGATGGGAATTTTATTGAATCTGTAGATTGCTTTTGGCAGAATAGCCATTTTCCCTATATTAATACTACCAATCCATGAGCATGGGAGATCTTTTCTTCTTCTGATATCTTCTTCAATTTCTTTCTTCAGAGTTTTGTAGTTTTGTTGTTGTTGTTTTGTTTTGTTTTGTTCAAACAGGTCTTTTACTTGCCTGGTTAGAGTCACACCAAAGCACTTTATGTTATTAGTGGCTACTTTGAAGTGTGTAGTTTCCCTAATTTTTTTCTAAACGTGTTTTTCTTTCATATACATGAGGGCTACTGATTTTTTTTTTTTAGTTAATTTTGTATGTACCCACTTTTCTGATGGTGTTCATCAGCTGAAGGAATGCTCTGGTTGAACTTTTGGGGCCATTCGTGTCTACCATCATATCATTTACAAATAGTGATACTTTGACTTCTTCTTTTCTGATATGTATCCACTTGATTTCCTTTAGTTGTCTTTTTGCTGTAGCTAGGACTTCAAGTACTATGTTGAGATAAGGAAAGAGTAGTCAGCCTTGCCTTGTCCCTGATTTCACTGGGATTGATTTGTTTCTCTCCTTTTAGTTTGATGTTGGTTATAGGCTTGCTGCTGATTGTCTTTACTATGTTTAGGTATGTGCCTTGTATCCCTGTTCTCTCCAAGACTTTAAACATGAGTGGATGTTAGATTTTGTCAAAAGCTTTTTCAGCATCTAAGGAGATGATCATGTGGTTTTATTCTCCTTCAGTTTTTTTTTTATATGATGGATTACACTGTTGGATTTTTCCTATGTTGAACCACCCATGCATGCCTGGGATGAAGCCTACTTGGTCATGGTGGGTGATATCTTTTATGGCTCTTGGATTCGGTCTGCAAGTATTTTATTGAGTATTTTTGCATCAATGTTCATTTTATTATTAAGATGTCATTTTATTGCAGTGTCACTTTAACAGAAAAATAGTAGGTTTTTGCTTATGTTCATGATGTGTCTAGTCTCAATTCTTGGCCCTATTAGCAGTGCCAGATATGAATTCCATCTCATGGAACACAAATGTGTCAATTGTATTAATACAGGGAGATTATGTATCTGAGAGACTTTATATGAAATGATATCAGCCACTCAGAAAATGTCAAATAATGAATCATTGTATGTGTACATGGACACTTTAAAAGAATCATAGGTATAGAAACATGGCATAAAATAGTAACTGTCAAAGACTGGAAGTAGTGAGACTTTTGGTCAAAGGACACAGACTTTCTTTAAACAACACCAGAAATTTAATTAAAGGAAGTAATTTCTTGCCTTTGTGTTCTGTACCAAATTGCATCATGAATATCACCAGTGAAGTTATAAAAGCTCGCTGAAGGTTATATTACCTTATGTAAAAATGAATTGTTGTGCGTTACCATGCTACATAAAGAAAGTATTTATTTTCATGTCATCACCTCTCTTTTTTCACTAGTTTGTCAAGTGAAACAATTTTAAATGATGCACAAGAGAGTGATAAAACATGCAGGAAAGCACCATTTTATTTCATAAAGTTGTACTAACAAAACATATTTGAATCTATAAGAAAATGCCTTTTTAATAGTTTTTAAATTATTATACCGCTAGATATAAAATAGTACTTCATTGGGAAAAAACTGTCTAGTTTTATGACTTACTAGTAAGAATACATTTTGGTTATGGACACAATGTGAAGCTGAGAACTATACCCAACACTAAATGATCAGAAAGAACTGTGACAATCCTTAGCTCCAGCCACTCATCTAATAGTGACTGTTTTTGGTGACTGAACCTTGGTGGATAGAAATTTCTACCCCTTTTCATAATTCACTAAATGGCCATGAAAAAACTCAGGCAATATTATTTACACTCTGAAAGTGTAACAGTTAGTGTGGTTCTTGTTTTAGTAGCCTGGGGCTACTAATGACTGTGTTTATTACTGAGCACCAGAAGTAACAGTTTTTCTCATTTTATCATTAATGGTAAAAATGGAAAATCACATTTTTTTGGCATTGACGCTGTTTTGTCATTTTAAGGATAAGTTTGTCTGTTTTGGTTCTCCTCTTTCCTGAGGGCCTGTCTCGTACCACCCCACAATGTCAGGTGGGGCACAAGATTAGGCTCATGCCTGGAAAGACAGGAATACTGTACTGAGATCAAACACTCCAGGAAACACTTCAGGGAGCTTGTTCAACTTCAGTTCCAGATAACAAAGGGAAGTGGGTAGGAGTATAGAAGAGAGTTGAGAGGGAGGGATGAAAATGGCAAAATGATTTAATTAATATAATGTAATACACAATAATGTAATATGCTATTATATTATTGTATCATGTATAGTTATTTCTTTTGCTGTGTTTAAGTTTTGGAATACAATAATGATACAATAATATAATTAATATATAAATAAACTTTAAAAACAAGAGTAAGTTTGGTCCTGATTCCATGAATTTGACAGCTTTGCCATAGAGAAGGAGAAGCAAAGACAAAAATGACCATGACACCACATGATGCCAGGTCCATAAATTTGGGCATGCATCTTAAATTGGAAGAAAGCAGACTGCTAAGATGCCAGAGGCAATGGAAGCAAGGGAACCTCCTTCCATGGAGAATTTGTAAAGATTCAAAACTTGCTTTCAGGTCTTCTGACTTCTAGAAGCAAGAAAATACATTTCTCTGATTTTATCTCAATTATGTAAAATATAGCTGTGACTATATTTTTATTGTAAGACTTCTGCAGCAAAATAAATAACTAAAAAATTCTACCAGGAATTAATTATATTTGTTTCTTCATTTTCATGTGATGACAGGAAGCTTGAAGTGAAAGAAAATTCAGCTCTATTTTGAGAAGGCTCAATATAAAGACCACAATAGAATAGTTAAGGTCTTACTCCTCTAAATGCAGATATTTCTATTCTCATCACTGTCACTGTCAGCTCAGTAGAATTACACTTTTCTGTTTTCAATATGGTCTGTCAACTTTTTATTATTTTTTTCTTGCTTATTTAGTGCAAAAGTAACTTTTATTATCCAGAGTAATTGTTGTTTGAGAACCTTGCTGCTGAATAAGCTCAGCCTTTTTTATTCTAACTGAACTCTGACTGGCTCATTCAACTCAGCTGTTTTAACTCAAACTCTCTCCAAGATGGCTGATTCAAACTGAATTCTCTCAAAGTCTGAATGAATTACTCTGCTTGGCCTCAATCTAACTCTAACAACATGGTCTAATCATCTGGCTCCTCTGTCTTCACCCATGTCTAGCTTGTGCTCTCTACATCCTGTCTTAATACTGTCAAAGTTAGACTGCCTCCTCTCCCTGTCTTTCTGTGCTGCTCTTAAGTTGCCTCTCATTCTTCCATGCTTTCATGGGAGCTGGGCATAACATAGCTCTTACTCATTCTGTCAAATCTTTCTCTGATTTGTCACTTGTCTGCCCCTCAATTAGACATCACTTTCAAATGTTGCCCCATCTACAAACTAACCTTACCTACATTGTTTAGCTTTAAAGGTGTATGCTAAGGATGTGTCTGCATTCCTGCTAGATCATACAGTCCCGGAATGTCTTTAGATGTGATCAGATCAATCCTGATGCTGGACCAAAATTTCTTTACAATCTCAGTAGAGCTCAGCCAGCAACTTTTGACTTTCCCTATGATCTTTTTTTTTCTTCTATTTTTCAATATGCAAGCAATATAAATTAAATTCTCTTGATAGAGGATAGTAGTCTTAGGTTGAGGTACCAACATTATTGATGTGTGGGAGGACTGATTTCTGCTGCCAAAGTGACACCTTCTGTTATATCCTAGTTCATATTGTCTCATACTTTGTATTCTAGCATTGGGTAAGCCCTCCTTTATTTATCTTTATTTTGTGCATTAGCTCTATTCTCATTTAATCATAGAAGAATATTTAAGGTTTTACTTAATAAGTCACCTTGTTAAGAGATAGGGAGATGGGTGATTTGGTAAAACACTTGCCATCAATTACAAGGTCTTAAGTTCGATACTCAGAATCCATGAAAAAATTCAGTGCAGTGATACACTTTTGTAAGTCCCAATACTGGGGAAATAGAATTTGGAAGATCCCTTGGTTACTCTGGATACCTAGCCTAGTTGGCTTGACAGTGGATACATAAAATGTTCTTTATTTTTATAGAAAGATGGGTTTTGGAATGTCCATCCTATGCAAGCAGTCATGATCAGTGATTGCTGAAGGAGTAGAGTTCAGCAAATAACTTTTCTGAAAATGTAAATACAATTAAAATAATAAATTAGATTATGTAAAATTGAATTATTGGATGTACATCGTATTCAAGGAGGCATGATTAGTGATTGCTGAAGGAGTAAAGTTCAGCAAATTACTTTTCTGGTTTTTAAAATATAACTAAGATAATAAACCATATTATGTACAATAGAATTTCTTAATCTTAATAAAATACATAATTTAAATTTAAACATTACATAAGATGAATATGTTTATCAACTTTATCAAATAAGTTAATAATACAAAATGTATTGAGCTAAATTTTGGATATTATGATAACATAACATTTAATGATTAATAAATCAGCGTAGTTATTGTAAATCAACATAAACAAAAATGTCTGTATGAGAAATAAATTAAAGAAACATAAATATTTTATATAATAGTAGAGAATTTCTTAATAAAAATATAATCTTGTCTCAAGTTCCATGAACATAATATAAATAACACAATTAGGGCTTTATTTATAAGACTGAATTAGATTTTATGACATTTACGGCCTGTCCTGAGTGCACAGCTCTCAGTATTTTATGTAATTACCAAATGTGAACTCATCTCATAATACTCATAAGTACCTTATAATAAAGCATTTGTCAATGAAGTAAACATATGACTTGATTTCACAGAAGAGACATTTTCCTGGCAGGGAGAAGATAGTAACTTGAATACTTGCCCCGAATAAAAAGAGATTTTTCTTTTTTTTTTTTTCTTTTCTGATTACATTTATACTCAAAATAGTAGAATCTTTAGAAACTAAAGTTAAAAGCCAAAATAGCAACTACCACATGAGCAGCATGGCACATCAGGAACAACTGTAGGTGTAATAACATTATGGGGCAGAAAATACACCTTTATTTTACAAAATACACCCGTATTTTACAAAAGAAGAAACTGTTACTTTGTTCCTTGATCTATTTTTGGTTACATTAATGAAATACCTGTGCCCTAGAAAGTAAAGAGGTTTGTAATTATGGCAGTGGCCTTGTCCAGAACTATAGCATATCAGATTGTTACACCAGCTTCCTCATAGACCCATATTGCAACATAGAAATCTGGAAAGAGAGCCTGATCTTTGCAGAATACACAGCTCTTTGGGGAACCAAGTGTATAGCAATACCTAATTTAACTCTTTACCCAGCTTCTGTAAGAATTGCATTAAGTGATGCCACTGCATCCAATACTCCACATGGCTGAAGATTTCTCTAACTCATCTACCATCCCAGTGGAAACACACATTCTGGAACAGCAAAGACTGAGGAAATAAGCTCAGTTCCTCCCAAAACCATATTATGCTGTGCATTTTATTACTTCTTTGATCTGTACCTCATGGCAGTATAGATCTGAATCTCTACCACAGCCCTTTTACCTGTGTCTCTCTGCATTGTCATTGATAGAGACCATTCTGATCATTCTTCTTTTCAATAATTCAATGTCTTGGACATAAACTTGTTTTCTACAACACATAACCCTACAAACCAATTCAGAATGAATATCTCTAGAACTTTGTGAGATCTCATCACACATGAAATGTGTGTTTCGTTTCCCTACTCTGTAGGATGACATCTGAGTCTGAAGTCATGTCCCTGTGTTGAGACAATGAAGAGAAACAATTTCTGAGCATTTGCAAGTACTATATGAATTTCAGTTTATCATAGCAAAGCCCCATCCAAAAGAACACAAAGTCCTAATCATTCATTTAAGTTAATCCATATCCTCGAAAAACCTTGACCATCTACCAGTTCATTTAACTATTCATCTAAATGCAATAATGCATTAAATATGATAGAAGGTTTTAGGAATAGATTCAAAGCTCAATCTGACATTAACTATTTGTGGAGATCATTGACAACATATTTGTAATATTCTTCTGCTTGTAAGATAGAACTTATGTACCAAATGGGTGGTTGTGAAAAATACATAGCATAATTTTAATTTAACTCTCATAATCCTTCATTAACAAATTATTATGCTTAAATATTATGGGGTATATAGTTTATCTAACTTTTGTCATCAAAACTTCTTACATTGTCGTTGTTAGAGTTCCATTTTATTCTTTTTAAGTCTTATGTATTTTTCTGTACCTCAATATTTTGTATAAATATATAAATAATATAAATATAAATAGCTTTTAGATTAACACAGAAAAGTTTGTTTTAGCTTACGAAAAGCAGAGTGTGTGTCAGAGAGATTGAAGTTTCCTAATTTCTCATTCTTTCAATTTGAAAATACTGCAAAATAGCAAAAATAATGTTTTCATTTCTACCAGAGAAAGGGTTCTGATGTAACTTAGGGAAGCTGCTTTTATAAGTTGCCCTTGAAATCTTACTTTAACCAGCTATTAGATTATTGTTATCAGATTATTATTAATATTTTCATGAAAGAAATTGGCTATTTATTAGGTTAATTTTTGAAAAAACCTGGAAGATATGTGAATTGATTACCAACCTTCCTATGTTCTTTTTTCCTTAGTATATTTTAGCAGCAACTGGTACAGATAGACAGATACTTTAGCCTTGACGATGAGATAAACAAGATCAAGAGGTGGCTTTGCCTTTTTTCCCCCTAGAAAATTATGAAGAAGTAAGCACCAAAATTAAGAGCTTTTTTTTCTCTCTCTCTTTCTCTTTATGAGTGTTCATGACTAATTCTCGACAGACTTGGCTGCTTGCTAAGCTTCTCCTCTCTCCTTGACCTTCTGTTCTAGCATAGTAAATACGTTGAATAGCTAATCTGTGTTCTGTGAAATCAGCTCTTTGTCTGTGGGGTTGTTTAAATAAGTGGTTTCTTTCATTTGTGCCTAATTATACTCTCCCTAAAGACAATTTTAAATTTAGTTATATTCTCACCTTCTCACCTTCCCTCACAACAACTTGCCATTGTGCAGCAATCTTTGCTATCAAAGCTTTCAGGAAAAGGGAAATTAAGTTCGCTGTTTTGTTTCCATATCTTGGAACTATTTTCACTGTATGCATAGTATTTCATTCTAAGTTACATCAGATGTGCCCTTTATTTCCAAACTATCTATTACATGGACAGAATGAAATGGAACACTAACCTCTTCAAAATAAAGCTTGATTCTGAGAATATTTTATCCAAATTCTTCAAGTACCTACAACTTATTTTCTTTCGTCTATCTTAAAATGATTGAAAGGCCTTTGAAAAACATTACAAACTCTGTACAAACTTTTCTTGATATATAGATACACATGTATACATATATAAATCTATACACACATACACACACACACACATATATATATACATATATGTATATATATATGTGTGTATATATATATATATATATATATATATATATATATATATATATATATATATGTCACAAGCTTTCTTTGTTCCTTAACTAAAACTATGTAAGTTTTTGTTTTGTTTTATTTTTTGTATAATGTGCTGAAAATAGTTGGGGTGGAAAGCCCTTTCTGAAAAACTTTTATTCCCTTTGTGTTTTTTAGCAAGGAGCACAACTTGTTCCAACTGCCACTTGCAGTGAGAAACACTAAGCTGTCTTCAAAGGAACATGCTTGTTTCTCAATTCTTCACTTGCATTCTTTTCCCTTCCGCCTTCACTAACAGGTTTATGTTGGTCAGTGACATGTAGTGCTGAGAGCCACAATGCATTAAAGAAAGCAAAAGGTCGAGAATTTATGTAGCTACAAGAGGAAAGCAGGAGCCACAAAGCCAGGGTTAGGTGCTAGCTTGGTCTTCATTTGTTTTGATCCCTTCCCGCAGTGTGTGTGTAACTTTAACGGGGCTCCATCCATTAGCATCACAATTTTATTTTGTTTAATTTCCATGAAGTGAAGAATGGATGCTCTGTGCTCTGAATTCAAGACCATAACTGTAGACTTTGTGTGAGGAAACAGAAATTAGAGTTCTAGGAGCAAAAAGAGTTGTAAGAAATCTCTCTTCCAGGTTGTGGAGAATGGGGAACCCTCCTCCACTGCTTGTAGGAATATAAACTGGTACAACCACTCTGGAAATCTATCTGGCGCTTTCTAAGAAAATTAGGAATAGTGCATCCTCAAGACCCAGCTTTACCACTGCTAGGTATATACCCAAAGTTTGCTCAAGTACACAAAAGGGATATTTGCTCAACCATGTTTATAGCAGCTTTATTTGTAATAGCCAGAACCTGGAAACAACCCAGTTGTCCATCAACGGAGGAATGGGTACAGAAATTGTGGTATTTTTACACAATGGAATACTACTCAGCAATCAAAAAGGAGGAAATCATGAAATTTGCAGGCAAATGGTGGGATCTAGAAAAGATCATCTTGAGTGAAATATCCCAGAAGGAGAAAGACAAACACGGTATATACTCACTTATATAGACCTATAAGATATGATAAACATAATGAAATCTGTACACCTAAAAAAGATAATCAAGAGAGTGGACATGGGGTAAGATGATCAATCCTCATTTAGAAAGACAGATGGGATGTGCATTGAACGTATGACAGGAGTCTACTGAGCGCATTTGAAAGACTCTTACTAGCAGTGTTTTCAAAGCAAAGACTCATGACCAAACCTTTGACAGAGTACTGGGAATCATAAGAAAGAAGGGTAGTTAGTCTGATGGGGAAAGGATAGGAGCTCCACAAGGACCAAATATGTCTGGGCACAGGGTCTTTTCTGAGACTGACATTCAACCAAGGACCATGTATGGATATAACCTAGAACCTCAGCTCAGTTGTAACCTGTGGTAGCTCAGTAACCAATTGGTTTCCCATAGTGAGGGGAACAAGGACTATTTCTAACAGGAACTCAATGACTGGCTCTTTGGTCTCCCCACCCCCCTTAGGGAGGAACAGTCCTGTTAGGCCACAGAGAAGAGCTTTGCAGCCAGTCCTGAAGATACCTGATAAAACAGGATCAGATGAATGGGGAGGAGGTCCCCCCCCTATCAGTGGACTTGGAAAGGGGCACGGTGGAGATGAGGGAGGGAGGGAGGGACTGGGAGGGAATGAGGGATCTGGACGGGCTGGGATACAGAGTTAATAAAATGTAACTGATAAGAAAAAAATAAAATTCAAAAAAAAAAAAAAAAAGAAATCTCTCTTCCACTTCATGAACCACAGTGTCATCTTTTTCTTCCACCATGCCTACTGACTCTGTTGTCATACCAGGCAAGGATCTACGGAGAAACAGAGAATATAACGTTGGAAATTCCCACAGTTTCTAGAACCTTTCACAGAAATGCAATCTATTCAGTATGAAATACAAAATTTGACCCCCAAACTCATTCTCATAGTATTCTTGGCTTCACATTATTTGAAAGTATAGCAACATGTTCTTTGTTGTTTTTTTACATCTATGTTTTTTTGATAACTCTGACTTTTGTATTTATTTTTATTTCAATTTATTCACTTTGCATCCCATCTCTGCCCCCTTCCTCATCTCCTCCCAGTCCCACCCTCCCTTCCATATCTCCTCCCATGCCCCTCTCCAAGTCCACTGATAAGGAAGGTCCTTCTCCCCTCCTGCATTGTCTTCCTCTGTGACCTGGCAAGACTGCACCCCCACCCAGGGAGAGGTGATCAAAGAGCCAGCCACTGAGTTCATGTCAGAGACAGCCCTGCTCCTAGGGTACCCACTTTGAGACTGAGCTGCCATGGGCTGCATCTGAGCAGGGGTTTTAGGTTATCTTCATGCATGGTCCTTGGTTGTGGTATCAGTCTCAGAAAAGATCTCTGCGTCCTGCAGAGCATCACTTCTTCGCTTCATGTAAATTGAACAAAATAAAATTGTGATGCTAATGGGTAGAGCTCTGTTAAATTTTACACACACACACACACACACACACACACACACACACTGCAGGAAAGGATACAAGCAAATGAAGACCAAGCCAACACCTTAATCTGGTATTGTAACTCCTGCTTTCTTCTTGTAGCTTTATAAATTCTTGATCTTTAACTCTCTTTAAAGACCCCTGAACCCAGATTTTTTTTTTGTTCTGTTGCTGTCCTTGTAGAGCTCCTGTCCCATCCAGGTCTTTCTATCTCCCCCTTCTTTCCTAAGATATGTTCTTACATAATACTTTTAGAAGATGTTTTGGTGGACTGAACTATGAACTTGGTTTTTGCTCTTACTTTAAAATCTTGGTGTTTTGTTCTGTATTTTATTTTCTTTCCCTTTTACTTTCAATATCTGTAAGAAAATTAGTTTCCTGGGGCAGGGAGGAGACCAGGGAAGGAGTGTGGGGTTGGGGAGGGAATGAGGGAGCAGGATACAGCTGGGACACAGAGTTAACAAAATGTAACTAAAAAGAAAAAGAAAATTAAAAAAAAAAAAGAAAAGAAAATGAGTTTGCAAGAATGAGGAAACCACAGTATTTAATATCAAGAAGAATACGGAGATTGTTCCTCAAGCCATTCATGCTAGACCTGAAACTCAGATCCAATGTTTAATTTGACAAGTGTTCTGACCTATAAACAGAATTCAAACAACATAAATATTGCTAGAAGTAAAACTTCCTACGCCCAGCAGTAATCAGGAAAGATTGCAGGTAACATTTGTTTGCTTAATCCTTATGTGGAGTTGAGATATTTTTATTCTTTTTTTAAAAGAGAATGTTATTCTCTGTTTTTTTTTTTTTGTGGTTTTGTTATTTAAAAACCAAAGATATATGTGGGTTCCCTACTAAGGGAATCAGGGGCTGTCTCTGACATGAACTCAGTGGCTGACTCTTAATCACCTCCCCCTGAGGAGGGCACAGTCTTGCCAGTCCACAGGGAAAGAATGCAGCCAGTCCTGATGAGACCTGATAGTCTAGGGGTCAGATAGAAGGGGAAGAGGACCTTACCTATCAGTGGACTAGGGGAGGAATATAGAGGAGAAGAGGGAGGGAGGGTGGCACTGGGAGGAAATAAGGAAGGGGGCTATAGTCAGAATACAAAGTGAATAAGTTGTAATAAATAATAAATAAATAATAAATGATAAATATAAATAATAAAAAAACAAAAATAAATATAAAATAATAAAAAATAAACAATGATAATAAAAAATAAATAAATGATACAGTGAATTTACTTGTGCCTAAGCTTGTTAAAAGAATTAACCAAATGGCATCTTCTAGAGAAACAATAAACTCCTTAATACCAAAAAAAGGTTATAAACCGTAATATCATTTTTAATAGGAGTGTGTCTTTTACTTTTAACAAGGTGGTACTAGAAAGGGAATGGTGCAAGTCTATGGATATATAAGTATATACAGTGTGATTTTCTTCCATGTGCCACTTAAAGGCTTACACAGTGGAACCCAAGTGCCAAGTATTTTACTCCTAAGCTATTGAGCATAAAGTACTTTTATACAAGTACTTAGCTACCAGACAAGTTGAATGGTACAGCCTTTCTTGAAATCATATGATGGCTGACAACTTTAAACGGCTTGTTTTAACACACCACTTGGAACTGTGACAGTTATGTACATATTATTTAGATGTTGACTTGAAAAAGAAAGAAAGAAAAATAAATAAAAAAGAGAAATATATTTATGCTCTGTGTTCTCTTTGAATCAAATAACATAAATTTATCTTATACAGTAGAGGAGTAAAATTGAACTCTTTAGTACATTTTGTGGAATGAGACTTCCAGAGCTTTCAATTACAAATAAAGTTAGTCCTTTTCAATAGTAATAAATTATGGATAGTAATTGGTTCTTCAAACATTTGCGATTAGGTTAAGGCAAAACATAATATTTATTCTCATATAATTTTCAACATATTACAAAGTAAACTGTAAAACAGAAAGGGAGAAGAAGACAAATTGCAAGGCATATATATATATTCTCATATAAGTCTTAGTACTTTTGCTTTCAAAAAAAAAAAAAAAAGAGGTGCTTAGGGCTAAGCACCTGCCGGTTGAATCAGTCCTAACTTTTCCCCAGAAGGCTAAGTATCAGTGCACTTGACAAAATCAGTGCACCTTGAGCAGAGAGGGAGAATCAAGATGTACATTTCCCAATTCAGAAGATCCATCCAAACCACTAGTACTCATATTAGGCAAATGTCAATTTAAAAAATGAGCCTGTCACCCCTCAAAAACTATAACACAGCCCTAGCCTATTCCCTCATCAACTGGTCAAGGGAGGACGGAAATAGCCCTACCTACTTCAAGGACATGAATGTTCCCTCACTGTTCAATAGCACATGTAGATTTATACTTGTATGATGACCAATAGTTTGGACAATAAAGAAAGCATCAAACATCCTGTGAATTTGAATGATGGTTTTGACTGGATTTCCCAACTGGGAATCTATAAAAGTCATGTAGTCTAATTATAGATTTTTTCCCCTTGAGAAAACTCTGGTCCAGAATGATATACATAATGATTCAGACTCACTATTGCACTGTGGGCACTTTAGGTCCCTTTTTTTTTTTTAAATTTATGCTTTTTAAACAGAAGAATCACATGAGTCTAATAATACCAAATAAACAAACGATCCCAAACATTCTAGACTTCAGGAAACTAAATCACATATTTTACAGAAAGAGAGATAGAGAGAGAGCAAACTGTATTGAGGGGACAGAATTTAAACTTTCAGATCTAGAATTCTCTGTTTCTTTGATTAACTGAGCTCTCAGTATAACGACAGACAAGCATTGCTGTCTTTTCTTTCCTTAAAGGTGATTTCTAAGCCCATATTTCATCCAGAGATGTGATAAGAAGAAACAGCTGAGCATTAATTGCATTGCCTGTGGCTTCATTCCTCCAGAAGTCTCATTCAGTGGGGCATACCTGCCAGTCATTGCTGCCAACCCTGACATGGCCAGCAGAGAACAGCACAGTGGGAGGAGATGGGGAGGAAGTCGGGAGCACAGGCTGTGTACACAGATCTAACTGAAGGCAAATTGGAAAGCTTTACTTCCTAATTCTCTACTTGCTATGCTACCTTTCTCTGTGAGCCCCAGTCTCCTAAGTGGCAAAGCAGCAACAGCAATGTCTTTGTTGTTGTACATGTTAATGAGAGTGGCATGTCTACAGATGAGCATGAAGACAGCACTAGAAATTCAGGGCTAACAGGGCCTTCATGTCTGTTAACATTTTCCCTTTCTTTAGCTGTATTTCCCATTTAGCAGTAACCTCCATTTTAAGGGTGCATTGCTTTATCCAGACTCATAAATATGATGCACATTATTTTCACTAATTTTATTTATACACTAAGAAAAGTGATCTAAGTAAGCCATGCAGAAATTTAATTAACTCTTACTTTACACTTTGACTATATTTGCACCTGAATGTAACTTGAGGTTTAGTTTTCTTTTATTGTTGTTGTTTTGTTTTGTTGTCTCAATTGAAGATGAATTCAGTAAAACAAACTCCATAATATTTTCTCCTGGGTTTTATTTATTTTTTCTGCTTCAAAGATTGAATGCTTTTGTTACCATTCAGAAAAAAAATCTGAAAATGACATTTTACATTATATATTATTGGCAAAGCAATTTTCTCTCTATACCTTCTAGGTTTATGGAATCCTACTCACTCCAACAGTTGGTATGTGTTTGGGGACTGTGAAATGATTTCAGTATTGGCCCAAGTACAACACAAAGTAATTATGGAAGTAAATCTATTCTCTAAAACTCATTGTGTGCCTTCAGAGCCAAATGCAGTTTTCATTGTAATTACCCTATGTTTAGGGTGTTATTCACACCATTGCTTATTTCTGAACTGTACCGCTAGCCTGTAGGCCTGCCAGTCTGTCACTTTCTATCCTGTTCATCTACTCAAAAGAACAAGGCTGACCAGAAAGAAGATTCAAGTAGTACTGATAAAAATTAAATTTATTATAAAAGTGAATTTCAAGTTTGAAAATATAATCAATGAAGTGCTTTTCTTGTTCATAAAAGGATATTAGATCAATAAAATGATAGGAAATCCATGGATAGTATGAAGTGTTTTGAAATACAAAGATAAAATTAGAAAGTTAATTTGGTATGAGCAACTTAAAAGAAACTAGGGTTCAGACAAAGGTTTTATGTTGGTGCTAAGTAAAACAAAGGTTCTGTTGAATACACATTTTGCTGTATAAAACATCTGATCTCTCTGTGTGGCTCTTACTTTATTTCATATGAGCATAAATAAATGAGTGAACTCTAAGAACATTATTTATCTTTGTCTTCCAATTGCCTTAAGGAGCAGGAATAAACTAGAGAACGTCAAATAAACACTAACTGTCATATTGCTATTACTCCCATTTGGGGTTTGACTATATGTAATTACTCCTTCAAAATATATTTCTTCATTCTAGGTCCAGCCAAGACCTTAGTACCACCAGTCAATGTTTTACACTGTTTTATTATTTGCATAAAACCAACTCAGAAAGAGAAATCATAAACTTATCCAACCACTCCAGAATTTCAAGAGAAAATGATATGCTAATGTTATCATCCATACCTACCTCTTCCTCCTCCTACCTATGTATATACAAGGCATGCTTATTCAAAGGAAAATGCTAAATAACTAAAAGTTTATTTTTTGAGAGAATCATTAGATTTTATTGTATAAATGAATGACATTGTTGGGCAAAATTAATCCTTGAAAATCTAAAAATTAATCAATAGAAAACAAATAAGAGAAACAAGAAGCAATGCATCCAACAAGCATGTTTTTATGACATTAACTTCAACAGAAGTTAGCTATCATTAGTAACTTCATCTAATAAGCAGTAAGCAGAAGTAATGATTTATATTGCTAGATCCTTACTGCTTCAAATATCTTTTCCTACAAAATGAAAAGAATGAATCCTTCTAGTCAAAAGCTCCACATACATGGTTCATCTTTCTGTTCACAATTGTGTGAGTTCATATACCTGTATCCTATGCAGACACTTCTCCAGGAAAATGATAATCAGATGCATGGTTCTGATAATAAATGTTTAATTAAATGATTATTTTTATATTAATTACAGTTTATTCACTTTGTATCCCAGCTATAGCCCCTCCCTCATTCCCTCCCAATCCCACTCTCCCTCTCTCATCTCCTCCCTGCCTGTCTCTAAGTCTACAGATGGGGGTTGTCCTCCTCCCCTTCCATCTGATCCTAACTTATCAGGTCTCTTCAGGACTGGCTGCAATGGCCTCCTCTCTGTGGCCTAGCAAGGGTGCTCCTCCCTTGTGGGATGAGGGAAGTCAAAGAGCCAGCCACTGACTTCATGTCAGAGATAGTCCCTGTACCCATAATTAGGGAATCCACTTGGATACTGAGCTGCCATAGACTGCATCTGGGCAGGGGTTCGAGGTTATATCCATACATGATCCTTGGTTGGAGAAACAGTCTCAGAAAAGTCCTCTGTGCCCAGATATATTTGGTCCTTGTGGAGCTCCTGTCCTCTCCTGGTCATATTAACTTCCTCTTCTTTCATATGATTCCTTGCGCTCTGCCAAAGGTTTCGTTATGAGTCTCAGCCTCTGCTTTGATACACTGTTATGTAGAGTCTTTCAGGAGTCCTCTGTGGTAGACTCCTGTCTGGTTACTTGTTTTCTCCTATTTTCAATGTCCATCCCATTTGTCTTTCTAAGTGAAGATTGATTATCTTGCCCCAGGTCCTCTTTCTTGTTTATCTTCTTTAGGTGCACAGATTTTAGTATATTTTTCCTATCTTATAGGTCTAGTATACACTTATAAGTGACTATATACCGTGTGTATCTTTCTGCTTCTGGGATACCTTACACTGGATCATCATTTCTAGATAAAAGTTTAATTTTTAGAATAGCTTTTGCTGTCTACCAGTTGCTTGTGAAATTAATCTCGGGCTTCTAACCCATTGTTGCCATTTTATCATTGATTTTTATCTGGGTTTTTTTTTTCTTTCTATTATAGTTGTGCCCGGCATACTTTAAATTTACTATCTTTGTGTTTTGTTTTGTTTTGTTTTTATTTTGGAAAGGACTTTCATGGAACTTTTATTATTATTATTACTATTATTATTATTATTTCAAATGTATTCCCTTTGTGTCCCAGTTGTAGCCCCCTCCCTCATCTCTTCCCAGCCCCACCCTCCCTCTCTCTTCCTCCCCTAGTCCACTGATATATGAAGTCAAACCTATCAGGCAGACCTATCAGAATTATACCAGACTTCTCAACAGAAACTATGAAAGCCAGAAGGGCCTGGGCAGATATCATGCAGACATTAAGAGACCACAGATCACAACTCAGACTACTATATCCAGGAAAACTGTCAATCAACATAGATGGAGAAAACAAAATATTCAATGACATAACTAAATTTAAACTATATATATGCAGCAAAACCAGACTTACAGGAGATGCTAGAATGGAAACTCATGGAACTTTTTATTTCAGAAAGCTAGAAGCCTATTGCTAGAGGAATCAGTGATTAATATAAGGTATATTGTGCTGTCGGCCACCTACCATGTTCATGGTTACGTTTTCAGATAGCTATTTAGCATCCCCTCATCTTTCTCACACTCACCAATCCTCAGCAGAGTGTACTTCCTTGAAGTCCCTTTGCTCTCGCTCCAGTAATTAGGAGAACACACCAGAGCAAAGCTACTCCTCCCCTGGTTAGGGAGGGAAGTGGAGGAAGAGACAGAGACCAAATTTCTAAATATACTGTAATGTCTTACTTCATTTACCTAAGGATACTTTGCATTATTCCCAACCCCTAACAGCCCGATTGTTCCACACTACAGATTACGCCCTAATAGATGGCTGTTGGATATAAATTTAAGATAAAGACTATATTCTTCCATCCTCATTTTCTTCTCTCCATTCATCACATAATTTTTATTTTAATGTTTATAATTGTTTTGCTGCTTTTTTGCTGAAACCATCTTCCAATGGAATGCAAAAGAAACTTGAACCAAACAACAATAATAACTACAAAACTATTTGGATTAGTACATACTTAAATATGGCTCATTTTTACTACTGTGGTATTCTCAATCCTGCTAAATTCTGCTTTGTCTGATTTAATGTCTCCTAAACAAATCTACCAGTAAATATTTTATAACATCAGTTCTATTACTTTGAGTTTCTTCAACATCAAATCTACTCCCAAGTCGTGGAAGAGTGCTCTTGCTGAGAAACTGTCCCTTAGAGGGATAAGTAGCTTTACTGAGATATACTGACTGATAAACAGAAAACGCTAGATATCAGGGAAAGGATTGAAAACATAAGACGAGTGATTATAATGACACTTTTTCAGGGTGGGAGGAAACAGGCAAATTGCAAAAGAAATGTAATCAGAGATGGAGTTCTTTACCACCAAGAGGGAGCAATCTAGGAAAATTGACTCGGCCTGCATTTGAAAGTATGGGTGCTCTGCTAATGATTCTGATTCAGGTTTCTGTGTTTGCGTCAATGGAGGGCAATATCCTCACACGACAGAGATGTAGTTCTGAAAAACTCAAGGAGAAACATTTAAATTCCTGTCCATGTCTGAAGTCTTACTAATGTAATTCCATTTTAAAAGGTAAACTATGACAGGATGTGGCATTGCAGGACTTTCCTCCCAGCACTCGGGAGGCAGAGACAAGCAGATCGCTGACTTTGAGGCCAGTCTGATCTACAAATGGAGTTTCAGGACAGCCAGGAGTGCACCCTGTCTGGAAAAAAAAAAAAAAGATAAAATACACAAAAGGATTTCAGAAAGTTATTCTAAAGAACGATTTGGGAAACTCTGTATTTCTGTGCAAATTTTTCCATTTGGTTCAACTTGGCATCAGCAAAAAAAAAAATGTGCAGCTGCATGTTAGAAAGACGGGGCATGTGACGTACTCTCTATCCAGAAACATATACTTAGGAGAAGTGATATGATTATTGTTCAAAATAATCGTAGAGCGCATGTCATGGTACTTGTCTATTGCCGTAAATCGGACTGCACATGAGAGTCATGATCTTCAGAGGCAGGTGTTTGACATGTGCCCTGTAATCACGTGAAACTACATATATTGACAAATTTTAAAGCCAATTGTAGATGATAAATGCTTTGAAGTGGAAAGGCCAGTCTTAAAATACTTGCCACGGCTCTTTGGGTTAACCTTAATACCTACAATTTAGAGATTAAGGCATACTTTGGAATGGCTTTAAATGCCTTCAGTCAAGACTATCATTTGTTTAAAAAAAAAGTGGATTTGTCTTTTCCTCATACTAATGGACTTGATTCATGCATTGTCAAAATAGTCTATATATTTTAAATTATAGACTCTCACTCAATTGTGTTCATTATTGCTATTATGGCTGCTATCTAAATTTTCAAATAATAGTACTTTTAAGTGTGATAGACCATAAAACAGGGTTTTCTAAAGAACACACACATGAGCATCTTATTTCCAAATTATAAGTAAAAATCCAGTAAATCAGCACCCTGATTTCTAATACACTAGTTCAGTGCAATCAGGAATCAATGAAAATGAAGTAATAAATGAGAATTTCAACAGAAGTTTAAGAATAACAAACAGGCTGGCTGATAAAGGGAGAGTGTTTCTGATGTAACAGATGCAGAGGAGAAAAATCATGTTGCTTTCAATTGTAGTTTTGTCAAAATACAAACCAAAGTCTAAGGACCACAACATTATCTTAATTTTTCATTTAATAATCTTATTTTCAAAAATATATAACTATTTTCTCCTTCCTTTTCTTCCTCCAAACCTTCTCATTTACCCCCCTGTTACTCTCTCAAATTCAACTTTTTTTTAACTTTTGGGGGGATAGAAATATATTTCTCCTTAACTCTATACACTGCTCAATTTGTATAATGTTTCTTGTATGTATTTGATTTCAAGGCTAGTTACTTAGTGTCAGATAACCACTTTGGAGCTTTTTTTTTTTAAAAAAAAAAAAAAAGGAGGACTGATTTTATTGTGTTTTCTTATATGCAATATTAGGGTTAGATGTCACTCAATAAATGAGTAACAACTGAAAGGAGTCAAAGACAAGTTTCATTGAATCAGAAATATCTTGTCTACTAATTGAAAAAAAAATGCTTTTGAAATTTCTGGTGATGTAAAAGTGAAGGGGGAGGGAGAATGTCAAAACTTTACTTTTTGAATGTTTCTCTTAAATCAAACCTAAAACATTTTTAGAAGCAAAACTCCCTTGGAATCAATTCCTACCTGACTGTTTAATGAATGAGCACTGCCAAAGTGGGTCAAGTTGGATTTGGAGGCTAGAAAGAGGACATTGCTTCATGATGCTTTTCTGTCCTTCCAATTCATCTTTTCTCTTTTCTCTTTGACATGGAGAGAAATATTTTATCCCAGAATCCGGCATTTGTAATGGTTTCTCTGCCAATATGGGCAAATTATTTTACGAGCGAGTGTAACGGGAGGGTGATGGCTTCGTTTTGCTTATCTCTTCCAGACAGACTGTAATTAGAATTAGCCAGGGTTTTACTTAATTTTGAATGAGTTCTTATGTACAGCCCTCACACCCTTACTATAACAAGCATTGTATCACTCTCATTAGTGTTTTTACTCTCTTAAATTGTTCCATAATGGTCACAGCTAAAGTTGCCATTAAAGGGCAATTGCTATTTATTATGGTCATAAAGTAGACACTTTACCACAGAAGGAAAATCATGGTAGGTTTCCATTTCCATGGGCAGACAGTGCATTAGTCATGGTACCCTTGGGCTAAAAAGACATTCTCTGAGTGATCGTATTCCTACACTTTTCCAGCAGGCAGTTGGGAAATCTGAAAACAAAGGACAAACTGTCAAGTCACTCTTCTAAAAAACTACAAAGGTGCTTAGCTGAGTTTCCTTATAGTATCAAAAATCTTGCTGTTATAGCAAGCCTCCATGATAATTGCACAGAATGAAGGAAAGTGAGGCAGGAAGATTGTACAGATCTAATGATAAAGTTGCAAAAGTGTGGTAGAGAGAGATGAGAGGTCAAACGATATGAATGCAGTTTGGAATTTTAATTTTGATTTATTTTTAAAAATCAACTTTCAAAACTGTAGGAATCAAAATGGCATTCTCAAGCAAATTAAACTTTGCTTCTGACTTCTCCCATAATCTTCCCTTTTCTTTCCCTCTTCTCCTTTCTACTTTGATGTAATGTGTATTTTTCTACTATCATCTCCCTTCCTGGGCACTTTTTTTTCAAACCTATATTTTCACACACACACACACACACACACACACACACACACACACACACACCACAAACACACACACACACACACACACACCCCACAGGTTTATTACAAACTGTGACCCACATATGAGAAATATCATTCAGTTTGCAAGAAAATGAATGGAATTGTAAAGAAATACATTAAGGAGACTTGCAATTTTCATACATTTCTTCAAAGACAAAATGAATGAACATGACCCTTGGTGTTCACACTTTCATCTTGTGACTGACAGCCTTTAAACTTCTCTTCACCTACCAGCATGTTAGATTTGGGTTCATTTACAGGATTCATTGTCTTGTATCAACATCAAACATGTCATGTAGATATTGGACAAGGCAAGTCTTTCCAGATTGGCTGAGTATATATAATTGTGTTTTGATCAGTTTTATATTTCCAGATTCATTTTTATGAGCATCCCAGAATTAGCCATTAATATTTTCCTCACAAAAATTATGTATACTATTTCAATGTTTCTGCTAATCATATTATATGTTCAGTTTGTTGTTTGCCTTAAAGGTTTATTTTCTTTACCAGCTGGGATTAGTACAAGATATTTTCAGTTCTGGTAAATTGTTAAAACTCAACACAAAACATACACACTACTATTCCAGATATGAGAATACTTTAGTACTGTTGCATGATTAAAGTCCACAATAAATTCTTCATGATACTAGATTGAAAGATAATGTTATAAATCTATAATGGGAAGTTAAGAGAATGTGTCAACTTCTGGTTAGTTTCTGAGGAGGCAGGACTTGAAATCAGAGGTTTCTCAATGGTTAGGATCCCCTGAAACTATCATATTTTCTCCTTATAAATTAACATTTATGAGTTGTAATGATACACACCCTTAGTTCAGCTATAAAAAAGAACTGCCTAAAAGAGATTACTTCTACTGATAAACCTCAAATCTCTGTGCATATGGACTTAAAATCCTCTCAATATTACTTTGAGAAATTAAAAAAAAATCTATGTTAAATTCTTCTTTATAAGGGCTTAGTTTAATAAAGAATAAAAACTTTAAAATTTCACACACACACAAGAATTTACACAATCATAACTACAAATATGTGTCTATAAAATGAGTTCATAAAATACGTTACAAAATCTGCTATGAAAATGAAATTTTAAAACATGTCAGAATTAAAAACTATCTTATTGATCATCTTTCTCAGTTTTAGTGCATAGATTTTTGCCAGGTGGTGGGAGTGTACAGCTTTATTTCCAACATTTGGGAGGCAGAGGCAAGATGATCTCTAAGTTCAAGGCCAGCCAAGTCTACAAAGTTGGTTCCAGGACACCCAGGATTACACACATTAACTACATCCAACCAACACTCCAAAAAAAATTATAAATTTGCATATTGATTAGTAGCAATTACAGGTGGAATATCTGAATTCATCATTCCATTTTATCTTAAAGAGTTCTTAATCCACCTCTTTTTTGTTATTTTTATTAAAATATAATTGTATCATTTCATCTCTCCCTTTCCTCCTTCAAACCATATTCATGCTTCCTCATTCTCTTAAATTCATTACTTTTAAATTCATTTTCATAATATATGCAAAATGTATATTATATAATATTTTGTATATTATATAATTGAAAATATAAATGGACCCTGCACTGTCTCTGACTTCAAGACTAACTACTGATATCCAGTTTAGGTCTTCATCCCTGGAAAAGACAATTTAAAGCATTTGCTGCATTTTTAGTTGCCTATATTTCTTTTTCTACAGATGAAGCCTTGTGAGACATCCTGCTTCCATTTTATCATGTCCCTTGCTCCTGTACTTATTCCGGTCTTGTTTAGGCAGCCATATTGTAAAAATCCCATGGGTGAAATGCAGAAAGTACAAGTTTCCTGTGCTTCTGGATCTTAGAATCATGCTTGTCTCTCTTTCACAATTTTCCTTGAACCTTAGATGAAGGAGCCATGTTATAAATCCTTCAACTGCATCTGAACATCCAATAATCAGTTTTTTCTCTACATTTTGATGATTTGTATGTAGTTTTCTGTATTGGTCTCTGTGTGTTGCTAAGCAAAGTTTTTCAGTGTCTGGTGAGAACTATACTTATCTGTGGGTAAAAGGAAATATTTTAAAAATGCTGGTTTAGTGAAGTAGCAAATAAGTTCTCTTCTAGGATCCAGGACCTTACTAGCCCTGGATAATTAGTTACCTAGGGTTTCATTGCCAGCCCTAATTTTCTTTCTATTGAGTGGCCTTAAATCCATTCTTTTCCCATTGCTACCTCTTCTGATGTAAACCTAACCTAATATGTGTTATTAAATCTTATCAATCTAAGACTTCAGAATTTTGAGGTTTTATGACATAAAAAGAAACTTTCTGAGCACAAGGATGACATAACATGACTGGTTTAATGGAAATAGCAAATTTCTAGGGGGTCAGTGTCTATTGCATGAAAATGTTGGGAACAATTAAAATGATCCAAAGAAAGAATGATAGTGACTGTGTCTTGGACCAAGTAGACAGACTTGAAGGTATGAGGATTTTTAGTATAGACATAATGAATTCTCCTATGACCCCATGTGATATCTAAATCAGAGACAAAGGTGACTCCAAATTGTCTTTCTGAATAAATAACCTTGTTTGATATTTGTTGTACTGAGTAGATAGACTTTAGGAGGAAGAGAAAAAGGGAAACATAAGAGGTCAGTTTGAGACATTTTAACTTAAGAAGTCCATTAGACATTCAATTTGAAAAGAAATAAAAGCAAAATTACTCAAATCTACAGATTCTGGAAATCAGGAAAAAGGTTTGGCTGCAAATGAATCTTTCGGTTAGCATATAGATGGTATGCGAAGCCATGGGCCAGATATAATCACAAACAGAAATAACTGTGGCCTTGGTATCCAAGGTCTTACAGATTAAAGAACTGAGAACAAACATCTGGAAAGACTGCAATGTTTTAGTTAGACTCAGAAACAAAGTAGGGAAGTATGGGAAAAAAAAAAAACATAGTTTATAAATGAGATAGAGAAGAACTGAAAACCAATTGTTGAACTTCCTATGGTAAGTTCACTGATGACCTCGTCAAGAGCTGTTATTTCAGTGTGGCAATGGTTATTAATTTGAATTTGTTTGATGGAGTTGGCAGGGTAAGAATTATTGGCAATTCAATTGAGGTAAATGACCTCCTTGCTCTTTATGTAAGGTAGACAGAACTGGAGTAATTGTGGAGTAATTGGATCCCCTGCCTATAGCTTTAATGGGGAAGTATAGATACAGTTTATTAAGGATGTCTTAAAATATTTTTAAAAAGCAAACAAAAATACAACAAACACCTTTTTAAGCTATAGACTTAAACTCCATTGGGAAAGTTCTGCAGAGAAAGATGCTGATAAATAAAAAGTAAATTTGTTTTATGAATGTATTAAAATGTAAATACAAAATCAAGTTCCTAAGTGTTGTTTTATTTAACTAAAGCTATTTCATTGTCAATTAACAAAGTTAATCAGTCCCTCGTTTGTAATATTAATTGAAATAAAAAAAATTAACAATTGAAGGTATCAAAGGCATTTTAAATATATATAATTCAGATTAAAGTCAAAGATGATGCTCCTTATATTGATTTTTCCTTCTGTGAAATATGTTGGCATGTATGGGAACTTCATGCCTTAGTGCTAGAATAAATGGAGGTATTTTTCTCTACTATCAAAAACTCACTAGAAATTGCAAATGTTTTGCTCAGGTTCTTTCTAATTCTTAGGAACTTCTGGTCTTCAGCATTTTCTTCAAACTTCAAACTTCAGCATTTTCGCATCTCTTATATAACAGACACCGTTCATATTGCCTCTATGTTATATTTATATCACACATACATACAAAATACCATTCTATGTTGATATACTTTTAAAAACACTTTTATTAACAAAAAACCCAGAATTTCCAGAATGATCCTGTGCAATAACAGATCACCTGGAAGTACCACCATCCCTGTCTCAAGCTGTACTACAGAGCAATAGTAATAAAAATGGCATGATATTGGCATAGGAGCAGAAAGCTGGATTAATGGAACCGAATAGAAGACAAAGAAATATGTGTCAGTCTCCTGACTTGTTCCCTCTTTTCTCATTCTTCTGATGTCCATCCTCTTTGCCTTTCTGGATAGGAATTGCACATTTTAGCAAAAGTCCTCCCTCTTGATTAGTTTCTTTAGGTGTAGAGATTTTAGTAGGTTTATCCTATATTATATGTCTATATGCATGACTATCAATGCAGATGCTGAGACTTATGGGCAAACTTTGGGCAGAGTGCAGGGAATCTTAGGAAAGATGTGGGAAACAGTAAGATCTGGAGAGGACAGAAACTCCACAAGGAGAGCAACAGAACCAAAAAATCTGAGCACAGGGTTCCATTGTAATTGGAACAGGGACTGTCTCTGACATGAACTGATTGGCCTGCTCTTTGATCACCTCCCCCTGAGGGGGAAGAAGCCTTACCAGGCCACAGAAGATGACAATGCAGCCACTCCTGATGAGATGTGATAGACTAAGATCAGAAGGAAGGATTGGAGGACCGCCCCTATCAGTGGACTTGGGGAGGGGCATGCGTGAAGAAGGGGGAGGGTGGGTGGGAACTGGAGGGGAGGATGTAGGGCCTTATGGGGGGGATACAAAGTGAATAAAGTGTAATTAATAATAAAAAAATTAAAAAAAAAACAAGGAAATCATGAAATTTGAGGGCAAATGGTGGGATCTAGAAAGATCATCCTGAGTTAGGTATCCCAGAAGTAGAAAGACACAAATGGTGTATACTCACTTATAAGTGGGTACTAGACCTATAAGATAGGATAAACATACTGAAATCTGTACACCTAAAGAAAATAAACAAGAAAGAGGACCTGGAGTAAGATGATCAACTGTCACTTAGAAATACAAATGGGATGGGAAGTAGGAGAAAACAAGTAACAGGACAGAAGCCAACTGTAGAGGGCCTCTCAAAGACTCTACCTAGCAGTGTATCAAAGCAGATGCTGAGACTCATAACCAAAACTTTGGCAGAGTGCAGGGAATCAAACGATAAAAAGGGGAGTTAATATGACTGGGAGAGGACAGGAGCTCCACAAGGACAAAATATATCAGGGAACGGGGCTCCTCTGTGAGTCTGTTTCTACAACAAAGGTCCATATATGATACAACCTTGAACCACTGCTCAGATGTAGCTCATGGTAGCTCAGTAACCAAGTGGGTTTTCCTAGTAAGGGGAACAGGAACAATTTCTGACATGAACTTAATGACTGGCTCCTTTACCTCCCCACCCTCCTGAGGGAAGAGCATTCTTGCTAGGCCACAGAGGTGGACATGGCAGCCAGTCCTG
This sequence comes from Psammomys obesus, assembly GCF_907164565.1. Lineage (NCBI taxonomy): Eukaryota > Metazoa > Chordata > Mammalia > Rodentia > Muridae > Psammomys > Psammomys obesus. The sequence continues at coordinate 3,519,588 of NW_026594083.1, read as the reverse complement.
AAGATATCTGTTGAGCTAGGATCAGGTGGAAAGGGAGGAGGACCTCCCCTAGCAGTGGACTTGGAAAGGGGCAGGGAGGAGATGAGGGAGGGGGCTACAGCTGGGATACAAAGTAAATAACCTGTGATTAATATAAAAAATAAAACACACTTTTTTTTTTTTTTTTTTTTAGCTTGTTCATTTCCCTTTCTCCCTACTCCAACCCACTCTCTTCCAATATCCCAACACCAGGTAGGAGGGAGATAGGGTTAGTGAAAAAGGGGACATATTTCTCTTTTTTAATTGCTTCCTGCTAGTTAGGGTCATATTCAAGTTCCTTGGAGCCAGTGCAATCCTCATTTCAGGAGTCTTCCAATTTCTTGTCTCACTGCACCAACAGCAACCAGAGCCTAAGGGGGAAGGAGCAGCAACCTTGTTCTTTATTTGTTATTTTTATTAATTACAGTTGATTCACTTTGGATCCTCCCCCCTTAACTCCCTCCCTTCTCCCCTACCAATCCCACCTTTCCTCTCCTTTCTCCACCCATGCCCCTCCCCAAGTCCACTGATAGGGACTGATGACTCCTTCCTTCTGATCCTAGTCTGTTAGGTCTCATCAGGAGTGGCTGCATTATCTTTCTCTGTGGTCTGGTAAGGCTGCTCCCCCCTCGGGGGGGGGTGATCAAAGAGCAGGCCAATCAGTTCATGTCAGAGACCCTCTCTCTTCCCATTACTATGGAACCCACTTGGACACTGAACTGCCATGGGCTACCTCTGTGCAGGGGTTCCAGGCCATCTCCATGAGTGGTCCTTGGCTGGAGTATCAGTCTCAGAAAAGACTCCCAGATATTTTGGTTCTGTTGCTATCCTTTTGGAGCTTCTGTCCTCTTCAGGTCTTACTATCTCCTCTTTCTTTCCCCTGCACTCTGCCCGAAGTTTGGCTATAAGTCTTGGCATCTACCTTGATACCCTGCAGGATAGAGCCTTTCAGAGGCCCTCTGTGGTTGGCTCCTATCCTGTTCCCTGTTTTCTTCTTCTTCTGATGTCCATCCTCTTTGCCTTTCTGGATAGGGATTGAGCATTTTAGTCAGGGTCCTCCCTCTAGATTAGTTTCTTTAGATGTACAGATTTTAGTAGGTTTATCCTATATTATATGTCTATATGAGTGAGTATATACCGTGTGTGTCTTTCTGCTTCTGGGATAGCTCACTCAGGATGATCCTTTCCAGGTCCCACCATTTACCTGCAAATTTCATGATTTCCTTAGTTTTCATTGCTGAGTAATATTCTATTGTGTGGATGTACCACAATTTCTGCATCCATTCTTCAGTTGAGGGGCATCTGGGCTGTTTCCAGCTTCTGGCTATTACAAATAAAGCTGCTACAAACATGGTTGAGCAAATGTTCTTATTGTGTACTTGAGCCTCTTTTGGTTATATGCCTAAGAGTATGGCTGGATCTTGAGGAAGCGCTGTTTGTAGTTTTCTGAGAAAGTGCCAGATTCATTTTTTTGTTGTTGTTGTTTTCGTTGTTTGTTTTATTTTGTTTTTAATTGAGCAAGGAAATGTTTTATTCATCAATGCACTGCCTCTTCTGGACTTAATTAAACTCAATTGTTTATTTTTATTACCCATTTTTCTGCTTTCCAAATATCTCCTTTACTCCTTCACTCAGGGAGTTTTCTTTAGGCTTCTCAGACTCAAACCTTAATGCTGAATCCTAATCTCTCTTTCATTTGAAAAGTCCCTACACTGAATCCAGATGGATTCAATGTATCTGATTAGTATCCTTCCAGCTTGCTTTCACCAAGCATTACTAACATCTTTAAACACATGGTGTCGAGTTCCACAAAAGCATAGTTTTAAACTTGCCCTAGTAAACTGCTTAGACTGAGGAGTGAGAAACAGGACTTTTCTCTTAAAGGTTGGGATCATCCATATCTTATACTGTTCATTGATATGATCAAAATTTCAAGACGCTGCCATAAAAGTTTCTTTAGGTACCCTGTTAACTTTTCACCATCGATACAGACAATTCACCTTATAAGCAAGAAGTGCCACCATGACCTTCTGTCTTCAGAGTTTCTGTCAGTTGTGACAGGTGATTTTTCTTACCTCCAATTATGCAACTACTTTTTGTGATAAGATTGACATGTGGAAAAGCAATATGTCTTTCGTTTAAAAAAGATGAATATTTTAAGGAAGGCTGTCTTTATGTATTCTTATAAAATTGAGATGGAACGATCTCTGCATATATAATTCATAGAAAGCAAGCCAAAAAGAATCAAATCTCAAATGTTATTATACTGACTTGATGAATATCATCATAAATTCAGGCAACAATAGGGCACATCTTTACATAAGGAGTACAAAATAAAGAGATAGTTGAAGCGATACAACAAACACATTAGAAACTAAGGAGATCTTGGTCCTTTTTATTCTATTTATCTGGAAGATATTCAGTCACTTTCATCTTCCTTTATATTAAATGCCGTTTTGAAGAACTACTCAAAGTCTCCTGAAAGAGGATTTGATCAGAAGGGAAAGTATTAAATAATGAATTTCCATGCTTTGAATTTTATGCATGCCTTCACATAAAATAACTTTTTGAGGCATAAATCTCTTTTATCCCATGCAGATGCCATAAAATTTAGGCATGGGTGTTGAGAAATGCCCATTTGAACTATGGGGATCAATGATGATGCACATCAGAAACTGGAGCTATAAGAGGGCATTTTGTTTCTCAACTTTGACACTTAGGTGGTGGTAATGTCTTTACTTGGTGTATTTGTAACACTTAGAACAATATCAGTCTCTTAACTAGTGGTCTTAGACTGAATCAGTATTTGTTCTCATGGTATATGTTTGTTTAAGGCTGTTATGAGTACATGGGAGTAGGAATAAAAGGCATTTACTTTCTGTTTATGTTTTATCACCTAAATAATATATTGCAAACACAGAACAAGATCCTATATACATATTTATAGTTAAGACATTTCCAGTGAGTGCCAGACATAGATAGACACATCGCAAGTACGTAAACCCTTTAGTTTAGGAAGATCTCAAACATGGTAATCTATTCACGCATAAAAATAATAGATTCCAGTTTAAACTACAAGTAAACAAAATGCAACTAATAATTCTCATACTTATCTCTGTGCAACAGTTCTTAATATTATCCTTCCTAGATATCTGCTTTAAAATTTTAATTAATGAATATTTTCCTGAATAAATAATAGTAATCATTTTGCCTCCCCCTAAGGAATTTAATTAGATAAAACTTTAAGACAGGCATATATTATTACTTCATATCATTTTTCAGCGTTACTTAAATTCTAGGTTATTTACTGTGCCTTAGTTTTACTTTTCCATGTTTTTATTTCATTAAAATATAAGTATGACAGTTCCTCCCTCTTCTCTTCTCCTTCCTACCCATGCACCCCTTATATCTCATCCTTTTAAATTTATGTGGCTCCCTCTTCCTTAATTTTCTCAATATCTTGATTTACATGTATTTAATTATATGGCTGACCACTTGACATAGAATACCAGAGACTCACTTCTTAAAAAAGATTTATTCTTTCTCTCTCAGTAGTTTTTAGTTGCCTGTAGCTCTTCATTTTAAGATGGGGTCCTGTGGGAGTCCCTCCATCTCCCCTGGGACGTCACCTCTGGGTGGAGTTGTTCAGGTTAGGAAGCCACGTTGTAGAGATTTCACTGAGGTAGCCTCCCTGTCATACACAACCATGAATCACAATCTCATAGCAGTCTCTTGGGCAAGCTGGTTCTTACAATCTTCCCGTCCCCTTTTCAAAGGTGTTCCATCACCTTAGGTACAGGAGTTGTGTTGTAGAAGTACCAGCTTGGGCCAGTCTACTCTGAACAATTCCTCTTTTCACTTTGACTAGAAGTTTTCTGTAAGCATCATTTTCTACTGGAAAAAAATTAAAAAAGCTTTAGTAAAAGGTGGTGCCTACATTTTTCTGGAGTCCAACTTCAAGTGGTGACCATGGGACTCCATGGAAGGAAGTAGGTCTGGGGTCAGGAATATTTCGGGAGGAAGCTATAACTTTGCTTTACTCCATAACTTTTTTTTTTTTTTTTTTTAGTGCCAGCATATTTGGATTATCAGCTTTACAATGTGACTATTAATTGTTACCTTTTAATATCCACATTACAAGTGGTAGGATGCCAAGAGACAAAGAAATAGACATGTTTCTGGAGGGAAAGCTGTGAAACTCACCACTAAACAAATCAAGGGACATTTTCACAGAATTACATCTCCCACAGGAAACTATTTGAGTTATAATATTTATCCTAGCTAAGAAGTACATTTTTAAAAAGCTTCGCTGTTTAAACTTTTGAGAGAGGGGGAAAAAAGAATTATCTGGTTTTATTCATTGTTCAAAGAATGTTAGATAAAGGAATTTCACTAGACATAGTAGATGGAAAAAGTCTAAATATAAAGACTGACTAGGAGGTCAGACAGAAACAGGGTTTACCTACTCTATTCTCATCTTTACGGAAGCTTTTCTGTTGCCTAATGTCAGTTAGAAAGCCTATAGCATCAAAATTTAACCAAGAGCATTTCCTCACAAAGTTTTAGTAATCAGGCCAATGATCCAAAAGAAAAGAGAATCCTGTTTCCAGGTGAGAAAAGAGGAACATTTGGTATAAGCCCTCGTAGCAAATGCCCAACTCTAATGAAAAACATCATGCACAATTGAGCACATCTGAAGAGACTGCATGCCACTTCAGGGGCCTACTGGGGAGCAGATAACCTTGCATGACAGCCAAGATTTCTGATATAGCATCTCCCTTTTAAATAATATTCCCAGGAGGCAGCATGGGCCTTAATTGTATTATTCATCCAAAAAGCCGTTAAGTTACACTCTTACCTATGCATAAGAAACCAGAAACTGGATATGAAAGACATAAGATATAACTAGGGTGTAAAAACCCTTGAAGGGAGACAGGAACATGAATTGATGAAGGCCAAGAGATTGTGTGTGGATATGGAGACTAAAAGGGATAGTGAGAACTTCACTTGGTAACCATAGCAAGATCATGTTTTCAGTGTGTGAGAAATGTCTAGGTAGGACACGTGGAGCTGACTGAATGGGAGGAGTAGAGCTTAATGTAAAAGGTAAAAATGAAATAGTTTCTAAAACACTTGTCATTCATGTGGTTTAATGTACTGACCTTATTCTCATCCATTATCAATTATGCTATTGTAAGTATAAAAAATTTCTATGGCAGAACCTGTAATGCATAAGAAATTCAAAAATGAAAATTTAAAATCATGCAAATTTAGCTAATATCTATATTTAATTTTTAGAAAACATCTACCAGTTAAGTATTACCACAGGGGAAAAATGTGAAACATCTAATTGGATACTCCAAGTGAGTCTAGGATAGAACCGTTGATTCTCCTTTGCTGCCTTTGACTTGACTTCCACATGTGCAATATCATAGGATCTCATTCAAGTAACGGGAAAACCCAGAATCCATTACTTTTAATATTTTATGTACACATTAAATTTTGATTAATTGATTAATTACATAATAAATGTCAGTTTTCTGTCGCACATTGATATGAGTCTCAGAATATAACCCTTCTATAAATAATTACAGGGTAACTGTGTCATATATTACTCTACACTTTGGAAGTTGTCTACATAGCCTTCTGCTTTTATGTTTTAGAATTTTCTATACATTAACATACATTTTGGTGTCATTATCAATTTTCATTCATACTTTGTGCTTCTTAAGCCCTGCTGCTTGTTTCATACCAGATTTCTTTTGAATTTAGTTTTTTTTTTAAATTACGATATAGATATAATACAGATACAATTATGGCATTCTAAGACAATATATTTTAGTTCCTTTAACCCAACAAATTCCTCCCACCACATTAGACATTATAACCTACTTCCTAGTCTCTTTTCTTCTATCATGCCTCATAAAACTTTTTGCCTGTTAAATTTTTTAATCACATGTTATGATCATTTTATATTTGTAGAGTTTTCAACACCTGTACACATATGTGTATACATATGTGTATACATATATACACATACACACAGGTGTTGAAAACTCTATGTATGTATGTATAAATCACAAGCTAAAGTCCACACATGAAGAAGAATGTGTGCTTTTTATCTTTCTGAGTTTGGATCTCCCTGATTGATTATCCTGTGTGTTAACTAATGATCCATCCATTTATCAGAAAATTTCATGATTTTATCTTTTTAGCAGAATGAAGTTAAGTTCTGTATGTGTACCACGCTTTTATTATGCATTTATCTTTTGATAGACATAAATGATGATCTATTATTTTCCTGTAATGAAAAGAGTGTCACTGAATATTGTGTAGTTATCTTTTTAGCAAGATATGGACTCCTTTTGGTAAATGCTTATGTATGCTATACCTGGCTCATTGATAAATTATTTTAAAATTTTTGGCACCTCCATATTGATTTGTATAATGCTGTACCATTTGCAGTCCCAGCAGCAGTAAATAAGAGTCTTTCATAAGTTCTCTACACCTAAAGAAGTGTTTAACATCCTTAGTCATCAGGGAGACACAAATCAAAACCACAAAGAAGGAAAGAAAGAAAGAAAGAAAGAAAGAAAGAAAGAAAGAAAGAAAGAAAGAAAGAAAGAAAGAAAGAAA
>NW_026594083.1:3482855-3512924 GCF_907164565.1 Psammomys obesus | reverse complement strand
AAAGAAAGAAAGAAAGAAAGAAAGAAAGAAAGAAAGAAAGAAAGAAAAAGAAAAACTGGCTCTTCCAATCACAGCAGAGAAGATTTCCAAAAAGGTCTTAGGCTAGGTTTGGCACTATTTTTTCTCTTTTTTATTAAATTTAATTTTTTTCTATTAATTACAGGTTATTCACTTTGTATCCCAGCTGTAGCCCACTCACTCATTCCCGCCCTATCCCACCATCCCTTTCTCATCTTCTCCCTGCTCCTCTCAAAGTCCACTGATAAAAGAGGTCCTCCTCTCCCTCCAGCTGATCCTAGCTTATCAGGTCTCATCAGGACTGGCTTCATTGTCTTCCTCTGTGGCCTGGAAGGTTGCTCCCCCCTCAGGAGGAGGTGATCAAAGAGCCAGCCACTGAATTCATGACAGAGATAATCTCTGTTCCCCTTACTAGGGAGCCCACTTCTTAGATACGGAGAAGCCATGGGCTACATTTGTTCAGGGGTTCTAGGTTATCTCTATGCATGGTCCTTGGTTGGAGTATCAGTCTCAGAAGAGACTCTTGTGCTCAAACTTTTTGGTTTTGTTGCTCTCCTTGTGGAGCTCCTGTCCTCTCCAAGTCTTACTATCTCCCCCTTCTTACATAAGATTCCCTGAACTCTGCCCAAAGAGGCTTGGAACATTTTGCCCAACTCTCCTTTTCATTCAGGGACTTGGTCTGGTTTAGATTTGACATTCCTTGCTCATGATGTCACTATTGTCATTTCATTCCCTTTAACCACCATCAGAAATAAAACTTTTTTTTTGAATGTGGAGAAAATGCAAGAATTATCATTGAAGACATTTCCTTTTGTACCCTTACTGCTGCTTTTAAAAGAAAACACAGCATATGTCTTAGCCTTGAACAAGATTTTAAAGATCCCACTTCACTTTGCCTCAGATCTGACAATGTGATATCGCATAGCAGGGTTCCCTCATCCTCTCAATGCTTCCTTACTTAGATCAGGGCAGTTTATCTTTCAAAAGTGTTCTTACTTGTCAGTTCAAGCAGAATATGCTGGTAAGGCCATAATATCAATAAACTTCAAAATTGCCTTTCTCTTTAGGTTAGTTTACCAACATTCAATCTCTTCCAATTATTTGTTGATTTCAATATTTTTCTATTTAATAGAATTTTATCACTATATTTAATTCAATAGCTATTCAACTTTTCCCTGCAGCCATTTGTATTTGTCTATTTTGTAATTCAAGTATGTTCTGTCATTCACCATCTCTTACAAATCTAGTTAGGAGAAATGACTTAATGTAGTTTCCAACAGCCGTATTTGTTGAATGAATGCTGTTTTCATTGTTGTTAACACTATATCAGGAAGAGCATGGACTCTGGAATCAAACTTCAGCTTTACTGTTTTCCCACTATGCCATGTTAACAAACAGTTCATTTGACTGTTTGTACCTGTACTTCTCAGTGGTGGAATCACAGCATGGCAGCTATTGAATTCCTCAAGCATTACAGTTCTAGGGTGGCTTCTTAAATAGGAAGGATTTGCTTCCACTCTCTATTTTAACACTGGCGGTTTTCTTCTATTTCGGGTTCAAACCAAGTTTTGGCCTCTTTCACATCTAAACACTGAGTGGATGGAAATACTGAAGTCTAAAACTATAAAGATTAAAAGGTCAGAGATACAAAGTTTTGAATCCATTCCATGTCAAACAATAATGTTAAATGACCTAACTCATCTTCTCTTTCAGTTCAGTGTTGTCATCTTAGAATTCGGTGGCAGAAAAACATAATTGGGTACTTAGCTAGTTTTAGGGCACTTAGCTTTTTAAGTGGTTATGTAATAATTGATCTCTGAAGTCCATTTGTTTATTAAAATTAAAATAAAAATTAAGATTTTTTTCTTATCTATATAGGACAAATGAAGGTTCAACATGGCTGCAATTATTAAAAATTTCATAATAATGCAAACCCATTGTCAATTGAATCATAACATATAAGTTTTATATTGAAGCATTTTTCTTGATTCTGCCAAAGTGATATACATTTTTCTTTGAAATTGTAAAATTATTTTAAGATAAAGCTTATGAGTAATTACTAGTGAAACTGAAATCATTCTCACTTAAGAATTATGTGCACTGTCTTCGATAGCCCTTCCATTAATGAACCTAACATTGTTAATTTTTTATATTCTAATTGTGTTCTGTTACAGCTTTAATTTTTTTCTAGTGGAATATATTCCTACAAAGTATCTTTCTACCTTAATAAATTAAAATTCATAATGGAAAATTATTTAAATTATTTAAGGTTGAGCTGAGCCTTTTGTTGAATATGTTTGCTATTTTCTAACTTATGCTATTATATTTCATAAAAATGTGCAGTTTTAGCTAGAATTATGAAATAAATGATTCTACTACTGACATTAATGACGTCTAGCAAATACTTGAATACACAAAACGTATATTAATTCTTTAGGATTATGTCAAATTTTTATAAAATTAACACCTTCCCATGTTATTAAAATGATTTAAAGCAATTTTTAAAAAATGGATAGAAGAAAGCCTTTGTTTTTATTGTTCTGGACTTCTCTCAGTGAATAAAGTGACCTTGGCTTAATTTTCACATGTGATTTTATTGTAAAGACCATAAATATTATGACCCATTGTTTGTATTAAGAAGTCTCATAATAAATTCCCAAATGCTGTATTTTTACAAAGCTATCTACAAAGCTACAAATAGCACAAATTTTAATATAATTTTGGTCAGAAATATAAATTGTTATTGGCTAAATATTAATATTAACATTATAAAATTTGTTTTTCGTGCATTCCAATCCAACTCATCTGCTTGTACCTTCATATCTGCACTCTGCCCTTGCAATCTCCCCATGCAAAAGAAAATTAAAAACACAAATAAGTGTTAAAGTCCCTACGTGCTGCAGGGCTTGGCTGCCATATCCTGCCCTCCATTTAGAGGCAGGGCTTCTCTCCCAGAGGCCCTTCACTAGATAAGCAGACATCTTGTTTCCATTGCCCTTTTTTCGTCCTTTCTTCCTCTTATCCCCTTCCTGCCCTCTCTCTCCTTTCCTATGGACATGCACTCTCCCTTTCTTCCTTCCTTTCTCCCTCCCCTGCTGCTCCCAATAAACCTACATTTATATAACGTAGCTTCCTCTTGCCATTAGCTCCTTCTGTTTTATCTGGTCAATCATGTGGTCAATAAACAAAGCAAAAAGAAAGTAGAGAAACCTTCTTGCTGTGGAAGCTGTAGTGTGTCAGGGTGTTTCCCAGAGCATACCCTTTTAGACAAAGGTGCAGAACTTCTATGACATGGGCAACAACAGGATAAACAAGAGGAGTCCCAGGAAGGATCCAGTGCTGATCATGAAGAAGAAGACAGGGACCTTGAACTAGATCAATGAGCCTTTGCAAGGAACAGTTGCAAGTAAAGATGTGCAGGCAATAAAATCAAGTCTGATTCAATATATTTCTACAAATTTTTTTTAGGCCAATCCATAATATTTGCATGCTTTCTGTCACAAAGCAAATCAAATGATTTAATAAAATACGTGCTACTCAATCCATAAGGTTTTTTGTCAATTCTTCATATGAGAATCACAATAAAGACTATGAAAGTCTTTCCTACTCTTTGACACCTATGAATACATTGATCTGTATGAGCAAAGGAAACACAGTTGTATATGAGATTTAGTTGGTAATTAACTGAAATGATAAAGAAGTTGTGCTTGTAGGAATACTACAATCATAAAGGTAGATGGTAAGTTCTGAGTAGAACCAGGAAAGACAGAGAGATAGAAGTAGCAGTACAGTGTGAAAGGGGGTCTTCTCATTAGGAAGGAATCCAGTAAAAGTCAAAGGCTACAGGAGATTTGTCAAATCTGAAGGAGATACTGAAATGGATAGTCCGTATTTCAGCCAGAAAGGACACAGCTCTCTCAGAGCTTAGTCTTAGACAACTTAGAAGTGTTCTGGAATTCTCAGCTCCAAAATTATAAAATGGTCCATTTGAGGCTAACATCGTGGTAATTTGCTGTAACTGGAACAGGAATGTCACCACCTGGTGTCATATGGCAGTCATCTTTGTGCTTGGCAGCACAAGTCCAATACTCTGATTTTAATTTGCACCAAGTTTCGCACACTGCCCACGTGTCTGCGCTATCTGTACCAACTAGGCTGAGTCCAAGCTATTGCAAAAGTGTTAGCTTCACTTTCAAGTGCCAGTCCCTTGGGCAATGTGAGGCTTCACTTCAGAGTTGTGAGAATTAGCTACCTCATATTTAAGGAATCCAGTTCAGGAACATAGCCTAATTACTTTATTACTCCAGAGAATTATCAGAGTGGAAAACAGAGAGGATTCAGGTTAATTTTGAAAAATCAAAAAAAAAATTTTTTTTAGTTTTTACATTTCACTTTATGTCTTTATTTCTTTACACTTTATTAGTCATCTAAATTATTTAAAATAAAATAACATTTAATAGAAAATTTTCTAGCTAGCATGAACTAAAATAAACTGCTTTTAAACTTAGATCTTTTTGTAAAAATCAAAATGCAAATTCAGATATAATTTTTCATTATCATTAAACTTCCAAATATACTTTGTTACATCTAAAGCACCCTATTTAATTATTTCAAGGTCTAGCGTTTTTGCTTGGATTGGCCTTGAATGTTAGACTTTCCTGGTTCAGTCTCCTAAATTCTGCGCTGAGAGATTTGCACCACTGTGCCTAACCTAAAATCCTGCCTTAAATCATTGGACCAATAAAAAAAAAAAAAAAAAAAAAAAAAAAAAGCAGGATTCTTTACCCTAAAACTGAAGACATTCCACTCATCTAACACTGCATTAATTGAAAGGCACAATTTTCTTTTTTTTAGGTATGGAATTCTGTGTAGATGGACAATGATAATTATATGCTAACCATGAAAATGACCCTGTACAAAAAAGAGAAATTTTATCACTGACACAATATTAAAATGTCTAAAATTATCATTAGATCATGTTTTCTTTTCTTTTTTTTTTTACAGAATATATAATTTATTTTACTTTTTTATTTTTTTTATTTTTATTAATTACACTTTATTCACTTTGTATCCCCCTATAAGTCCCTCCCGCCTCCCCTTCGGACCCCACCCTCCCTCCCCCTTCTTCACACATGCCCTTTCCTAATTCCACTGATAGGGGAGGTCCTCCTCTCCTTCCTTCTGATCTTAGTCTATCAGATCACATCAGGGGTGGCTGCATTGTCATCTTCTATGGCCTGGTAAAGCTGCTCCCCCCTCAGGGAGAGGTGATCAAAGAACAGGCCAATCAGATGATGTCAGAGGCAGTCCCTCTTCCTATTATTTTGTAATCTACTTGGTCACTAAACTGCCATGGGCTACATCTGTGCAGGGGTTCTAGGTTATCTCCATGCATGGTACTTGGTTAGAGTATGAATCTCTGGAAAGACCCCTGTGTTCAAATTTTCTGGTGCTGTTGCTTTCCTTGTGGAGTTCCTGTCCTCTCCAGATCTTATTATTTCCCACTTCTTTCATAAGATTTCATGCACACTGCCCAACAGTTGGCCATAAGTCTCAGCATCTGCTTTGATCGTCTGCAGAGCAGAGCATTTCAGAAGCCCTCCATGGCAGGTTTCTAGCTTGTTTCCTGTTTTCTTCTTCTGATGTCCTCCCTCTTTGCCTTTCGGGATGGGGATTGAGCACTTTAGTCAGGGTCCTCTCTCTTGATTAGTTTTTTTAGATGTACAGATTTTAGTAGGTTTATCCTATATTATATGTCTATATGAGTGAGTATATATCATGTGTGTCTTTCTGCTTCTGGGACAGCTCACTCAGGATGATCCTTTCCAGGTCCCACCATTTACCTGCAAATTTCATGATTTCCTTATTTTTTGTTGCTGAGTATTATTCCATTATGTAGATGTACCACAATTTCTGCATCCACTCTTCAGTTGAGGGGCATCTGGGCTGTTTCCAGCTTCTGGCTATTACAAATACAGCTGATATAAACATGGTTGAGCAAATGTCCTTATTGTGTACTTGAGCCTCTTTTGGATATTTGCCTAGGAGTGGCTGGATCTTGAGGAAGTGCTTTTCCTGGTTGTCTGAGAAAGGACCAGATTGATTTCCAGAGTGGTTGTACAAATTTACATTCCCACCAGTAGTGGAGGAGTGTTCCATTTTCTCCACAACCTCTCAATAATGTGTTGTCACTTGAATTTTTTATCTTGACCATTCTGATGGGTATAAGGTGCAATCTCAGGGTTGTTTTGATTTGCATTTCCCTAATGGCTAATGGCGTTGAGCATTTCTTTAAGTGCTTCTCTGCCATTCGATATTCCTCTACAGAGAATTCTCTGTTTAGCTCTGTTCCCAATTTTTTAATTGGATTACTTGGTTTGCTGCTTTTCAGCTTCTTTGGTTCTTTCAGATATACTGGATATGAGTCCTCTGTCAGAAAAATGGTTGGTGAAGATTCTTTCCCAATCTGTAGGCAGTCATTTTGTTTTGATGATGACAGATTACTCCAAACAACTTCTTTTCCTTGAACTATGCTGATTTAATGAGGGGAACTAATCAGTAAGGATGCTCATTATCTGCCCTAAGTTGTTACCCCATTTTCTAGCATTGCTGCTCTGAATGGAGCAATGCATACTAAGAAAATTTGCTAACAAGTTCTTATTCTCACCTTATTTTTTATCATGTTTTTCTATCTTTTCATTTTTTTTAACCAAGTTAACATTACTCATCTCTACAGCTAAAACAACAGCATTATCCAAATGGCACTTATTTTTCTCCTATCAAGGTTAATTTAAAGTGATTAGCATATGCAATACGGATGTTGCTATGAGGATAAGAATGACACATCTTCTGTGCTGGACATAATGTGATTGCTACTACAGTCCGACTAAAATTGAATTATTTGTTTTAATGTCACAAGGAACAAGTCACATGATAGAGATCAGTATCTCTTAAATAGCATCCCATATTCCTAAATCAATCATCTCTTTGTGTCTTCAGAATGGTGTGCATATGAAAATCAGTACTTTATTATCCAACTAGCTAAGTTTATCATGATGTATTTGGATGTTCAGAAGATTTCTTTTAATTAATATTGATTCTTCCATATCCCAGGAGGGAGAGTAGCAGTAGTTAAATGGAGAGTGCTTATTCAAGTTTAATTCATTCATCAAACATTCATTGAGAGCTTACTCTTGGGGTCTGATATTTTCTATATGCTGACAAGAATATGAAATATTATGTAACTTATTTCCTCCTCCTCCTTTTCTCCTTTTCTTTCCCCTGTTGTCCTTCTCCTTTTCCTCCTCCTCTTACTCCTCCTTCTTTTTTTTCTAATTGAATTTGGATAAACATGGCTTTCATAGTTTGCAGGTCTGTGCTATAACATGTTAGCACAAACAAGAATAGAGATTAATAGAATATAGAAGTAGATTGAAATATGAATCTAAAAATTAGTAAGAAAGACTAGAAATAAGAAATTAGTATTTCTAATATCTAGCAGTACAGTGTAGAAGTATGGCTCTTTCATAAACACAGAAAATGAAATATTAAAATACCAACAATTAAAACATCTTGCCATGGAAACATATTCGAAACATACAATTAGGCATCTGTAAATTTTTCTTCGGGATACAGGGAGAAACTGGTAAAGGGAAAGACTGTCAACTGGGCATGGTTTTGCATGCCTTTCCTGGGAGGCAGAAGCAAGTGGATCATTGTGAGTGTGAGGCTAACCTGTCTACAAAGTGAGTCCAGGAGAGTCAAAACTACACAAAGAAACCCTGTCTTGAAAAAAAAAAAAAAGGCAAAGAAAAGAAAAACAAGCAAACAAAAAAACACACACAAGCCAGGTAAATTTTATGTATCTGCTACAAACAAGAGTTTGGTGTCTATTTAGGATGAGAATTCATGGGAGAGGATGTGTAGGGAAGGGACATTAATTACAAAGAAAACATGAAGATAAACTTACATAAACTACAGGAAAATATGTGTGATCATGCAAACAGTCCTTAACAAGTCCCTCCTCTCCCAAATGCCCACTGTCAGTTGTGGTGTTGATCATGGGGACAAATACATAATTCATGTTTTAGCAGGACAAGTAACACTTTATGTGATGTACAATTAAACAAGGGCAGGTAAAATTACATCCCAATCAATTTTGCATTAATTGTCTAAAAAAAAAAAAAAGTTTTTCACGTGTGTGTGACACTGGAGATCAGTATTTCAAAATAGTGTTTGAAGAAAAGGTGAAAAACAAATATCACAAATAGCAATCAATAATACGGATATTTCATGATAACTTATGGAATTTAACATGAATTAAACTGTGCCACAATTTGGTGACATGCATATGTGACCTTTCCACCAAGTGTTTTGATCAGAACTCGCATAATTTTTGATAGTCCTGGCTACAATGAGAGGAATTCAGTGGGGATATTGGACAACAACATTGTACAGCCACCTCTTTGGATGTAATTTTAGAAAGGCATATGGCAATGCTAGTTCCAAAACCTTTCTCTCGAGTCCCTTCCTTAATGGGAAGAAACGATTGACTGTACTATGAATGCCCGTGTTTGTTGATAGACATTTGAAATTAATGTGCTTAGTGCTTTTTATAAAGTTATTTTAGTGTTCCAAATAGATCATGGAATATCTCTGTGTCTCTGAATGGTTCATCAAGGAACAATTTCCTGAAGTTGATTTTCTGTGCATCAATTTCCATATAAAAATTCCAATATGGAAATTGATGCACAGAAAATCAACTTCAGGAAAGTGTTGATGCACAGAAAATCAACTTCAGGGAAGTGTTGCCTGAACTGTCCTTTGGGATAGTGTCAGTCTATTTCATGCTCAAATGGATTCAACAACTGGAATAATTTTCTGTGTCTGTTGTTACTCATTTACTTAAAACTTCTGTTACTTTTAAATGTCTATCTGGCAAGTTTCAAATATTTGAAATCTTGTATGAAATACCATAAAAACTTCAAGTTTCATGCACATAAAACTCATTTTTTCTAATGATAACCTGCCTTTTTTTCTTTCTCCCCTTATAGTTTTATAATATTCTTCTTAGAACATTAAGCAGTTGAAACTATCTGTGGACTTTTCAACTATTTAGTATAAATAAGAAAAAAAAGTCAGAGCAGATATAAAATACTGGAAGTAGCCCCAATGTATTGTTCCATGGTTCTTAACTATCTTTCTTTTATTACGGTTTATTCACTTTGTATTCCAGCTGTAGCCCCCTCCCCTGCCTCCCTCCCTCTTCTCCCATGCCCCTCCCCCTGTCCAATGATAGGGGAGGTTCCCCTCTCCTTCAATCTGACCCTAGTCTATCAGGTTTCATCAGGACTGGCTTCTTTTTCTTCCTTTGTGGACTGGTAAGGCTGCCCCTCCCCAGGAGGAGATGACCAACTAGCCAGCCACCAAGTTCGTATCAGAGACTTATCTACATTTCTAAGTGCTTTTCATTTTAATTGTTTTCTACTTTGTTTCCTACTTTGGAAACAAAGGACTATGCCTTCCTTAAAATGTGCCATTACAGTATCTCTTAATAGGGTTGTTCCTTCTTGTATGGCACATTATTTTTCAAAATCTCACCAACAACATTAAAAAATAAAACTTAATTTGTTAGCAGCATATCAGTGATAACCATTTAATTATTTCCATTGCACATGAAACAAATAAAATTTGCAGAGTCATCAACATTCAGTCGACATTCAGTAAGGACATTCATTCTGCCACATAGAATACTATTACTAAATATGTGAAGTGGTTGTCCCAGAAGGGAACTGCCTGCATCTGTACCATTGAAAGATGCTGTTTTAACCTATTTTTGTATTCTTAACCTACAACTAATTATTAAAACGCCATTTCTTATTTGTGTTATGAAAGAGATAAAAGGCATGTTAACTCTTTATAGACTTGGTATGTTGAAAAATCAATGTCTTGAGAGCCAACCATTAGAATACAGTTTAGTAGTCATTGTACTAAGGAACCAATATACTGTAAGTGACACATAATGTTTCTGGTCTTTGTGTGGACCCCAGACAAGAAAGCATCTCGGTCCAAAGTGAAGCATTTAAGATTGTGGACATTTTCATCAACTGAACATGTTTGTCCACTAACATTTGGTTAGTTATTATTATGTGAGCCAGTTATGACAGGTTTTTATTATTTTAATTACTAACATTGTACTTTGCTTTAAGGGAATCAGAAAATCTCTAGAAGATGTTAGTAATAACCTATTTAAGAAAGAATATTCTTAAGCAGAAGAAATGATGTAGCAGTTCAGGGTGCTTGGTGTTTTTGCGGAGGGGAACCCAGTTCCCAGTACCTACAATGGGGCTTACATCTCTCACTCCAGTTACATAGGACCTCACTTCCTCTTTGACTTTTGCTGATGTGGGCTGCACATAGTCCACAGATCCATAGATGAACATCAGGCAAACAGTGATGTGCACACAATAAAAATAAATACACATTTATTTTAAAGAAAGAAAAAAAAATATTTTGGATCCTGTGAGCAGCAGGTCTGATGGATAAAGAGCGGTCAAGTGGGGAAAGGGATAGCTGGTGAGTTCAGTAGGGAGACACTAGATATGAAAAACTCCAACCCTCACTTACGATTCCAGATCTAGAGAGATAACATGATAATGATACAAATTTGGGTCACCAGCACATGAATTTAATGACAAGTTGGAAACAAATTTCAAGTTGTATTTAGAGGTATGGATAGAAAAGAGTGTTAGAAAGAATTAGGTTTTATCAACAGGTATTTCAGGAAAAATAAAGCAAGGGACAATTCAGAAAGCTGGAGAACTTACTAATAAAATATCTTAGAAGGGCTTCCGAGAGCCAAGGCAAGCATGCATTTCATCTGGATTTCATCTAGTGAATATTGTGAAAGGATTGGTGAATTTAATGACCAGAAGGTCAGTGTGAACTTGGAGTTTCATTGGAGTGTTAGGGCTAAAAGAAAGATAATTCTTAATAGACAGACAAATGCATGACCTTCAGTGAATCCGTGTGATTTGTCTCCTCATGGGCTCTGTGCTTCAGTGTAAATGTTGAGAATATTTTTCATCTGTATAGTGACAGGTTAAATGGGAGTGGTTGAGTTAAATCTTGCTGAACTTTTTAAAGATCATTACAGACTTGTCATTTTTGCTCATCTTAGCAATGAACTTTTGTCTGACAGCAATATTTTAAAACTCTTTATATGGTTACAATGAGTGCAAAACATAAGCACTGAAATAGAGACAACTATGTTTTTGTTAGTTTAAAATTAAACACACCAAATAAAGTTTTAAATACATATACCAAAAGACCCTTTTATTTCAGAATACTTAAAAAATTTTAAGACTGTGATATTACTTCTTCTTTCCCTTTCTTTCTTCCAAACACCCTCATATGTCTCCCTTGCTCTTTTTCAAATTCATGGCTTCTTTTTCTTCAATTATTGTTATATGTGCACATGTTTTCCTAAATGTATAAACACAACCTGCTCTTTCCATCTAATATATGCTCACATTTATATATATTCAAGGCTATAGGGCTGACCATTTGGCATTGAATAACCAAGTGGTGTGATCTTCCCAATTTCTCCCACTCTCAGCATTTCTTACTTGCTTCTAGTTCTACCTCTAGAGTTGAAACATTATAAGACATTTACTGTGCTCAATATTATATGCATGAAAACATGAGCATATGCACCTACAAGTTTATTTTAATATGGTTGTAACTATACACACACACATAAAAGTACCACTATGCCATTAGATGCAGAAAGGCTTACTAAAGTATTTTTGATAGAGGATATGATGAAGTGTTTTGCCACTTGAAACAGTGCTTGCTTGACAGAATTGTCTACAACACTAGGCACAAAGAAATATTTGAGAAAAAGAATAACAGTTTACCTAAGAGCATCTGTTGTTCTTTTCATATTTAAAAACGAAATTATATGAGACTCATAACCAACCCTGCAGTGTGCAGGGAATCATATGAAAGAAGAGGGAGTTATTAAGACCTGGAGAGGACAGGAGCTCCACAAGGACCACATATATCTGGGCATAAAGGTCTTTTCTGAGACTGATTCTCCATCCAAGGACCATTCATGGATATGACCTAGAACCCCTACTCAAATGTAGCTCATGGCAGCTCAGTATCCAAGTGGGTTCCCTAGTGAGGGGAACAGGGACTGTCTCTGACATGAAGTCAGTGGCTGGCTTTCTGCCTGCCCCCTGAAGGAGCAGCCTTGCCAGGTCACAGGGGAGGACATTGCAGCCAGTCCTGATAAGTGAGGGTCAGATGGAAGGGGAGGAGGACCTCCCCTATTGGTGGAGTTAAAGAGGGTCAGGGAGGAGATGAGGGAGGGAAGGTGGGATTGGGGGTAATGAGGGAGGGACTACAGCTGGGATGCAAAGTAAATAAACTGTAATTAATATAAAAAAATAAAATTTTAATTAAAAAAAGAAATTATACACACACAGAACAGTGAGAAGATGGAATAAAATTACTAATAGCATCCAAAAATGTGGGTATGTGGACATAAAGTGTACTTTAATTTTTTGTTGTTAATTTTATATGCTTTTGTGCTTTAATAATGTATTATATTTTCAATGCCAAAAGAACAAACACGGGAAGAAAGGCTTATGTTGCATAATGGATGCATTTATTTGAGCACATTAGTAGTCTCCCTGCCTCTTGCTCCGTGTCCCACTTTGCTGCCCTGTATTGCAGTGGGATGGTGGGAGGCAGGCAGCGCTGGATAAACTGCTTAAATGCTGCCTTGTCATCTTTCTCTGCTTCGCCCTGTGCACCACTTTGCTTAAGCTGCATCATCCTGCATTCACGTGAACTTAGACTGACAACTATGCAGAGAAATTCCTTTCATATAATGATAGACTTTGAAGACTGAATTGATGGAATTTATTTTAAAAGTGAGGAGGCTGTATCGTTATCTTATATATGTCTCCATATCCAAAAGGCACATTCCTCAGGGTCTGTTCCGAGTAGTTCGGTGACTTCCTTGAATTACAGTTCTATAATGGAGAATCAGGGTGAAATGCTATTTCTGAAAAGGGCGTGTGTCTGGCACCTTCCCAAGGCATGAGCATTTAAAGCATGATGAACTGTGAATTTGAAGTTGCTAGTTGCACACAGCAAGCAGGTGTTTCAAACCTAATATTGTCACTAACAAAAGTGAACTATATTTAAAAGTGTGAAGTGTTGTTTTATAGAAAAATCTTTACTCAAAATGAACAAAAAAATCAAGGTCAGAACTGCTAGATTCTCTTAGAAAGTAAACATAATGAAGTGATGGAAAATATCTGGTTTACTCTGATTGCTTTGCAGTGAACATGTCAAGCAAGTAAAGATCATAAGGAAGAAAAGATGTCATTTTAAGTGGATGAGGAGGAGAGGATGTGGGAGGAGTTGGCATAGGGAAGATTGTAATCATAATATAATAGAAGAAAAATCTGTTTTCAATTATAAATAAAATTAAATTAAAATAAGTTTGTTTAAATATAAAAAATCCTATAAAGTTTTCAAAACACCTTCAACAATGATATGTCCTAATATTGTGGAGAATATTATGTGGAGGTCCCCTCATATATGTAATATAATTTATGCCTTTTGTCTTGCTTTAAAAACTTTAAGAAACAATAGTAATAAAAAAATGGTTACATGTCTGTGATATTACTTGGTTAATTACCTCAAGTGCACTATGGAGGTGAAAGCTAGAAATGAATCAAATATAAGGACTGAAGATATAGCTAAGCAGCTAAAAACACATACTGCAATTGCAGAAAGCCCACTTTTGATTCCTAGCACCCAGGTCATAGAGCAAGATCTCAACCATCTTTGGCTTCCATTCTCAGAGCTCAAATGCCCTCTTTTGGCCAGCAAAGTATACTGCGTTCATGTGTTCAAACCCACACACAAGCACATACTAAAAAAGAGCATATTGGGTGAAGTAGCCCAGATGCTAAAAGTAAAATTTCATGATTTTTCCTCTCTTGGAGGCTCCTATACATCTTTAGATATGAGTACATATCCTGGATTAACTGCAGAGGTCAAAAAACTATAAAGGGGTCATTTCCAGGGAGGGGGAACAAGTGATCTGAGCAGGGACATGGGGAAACGTGTAAAATCTACTTAGGAAGAGGGCGATCAATAAATACAGAATAAGAGAAGAGGAGGGTTAAACAATAGCTAGGGGGCCTGGAACACTCATAGGGAAACACACTATTATTATCTAACTGAAAGAAAAAAAACCTACAGAACATGTTATTCCGTGTATAAATATACTTATATATTTTAAATGAAAAATTTTATTCAGACTGATAATGCTCCCCCTGAAAGCCAAAGACCGTGTAAACAAAAACTACAATACTAGGCAGGAAAATCTCTCTTCTCAGATATTGGTCAAGGCTATCCAAGAAACATTCAAAACACAATGTCTGTTATTGTATTTGGTTACCTCCAAGAGATGGAAGGTAAAACACTATTGCTGAAAATATCATGAACTTAAGATAAAGGTCCAAAGGCCCCAGAGCTGGAAGTGAACTGAACGTCTCTTCCCTGAGGACCAGCTCTTGGTACCAGCAGGTACCATGCCAGTTTCCAAAGGAGGTAAAAAGTAGCAGTCCTACCCCATAATGACAACTATGAAGCAACAACACCGTGATGCCAAACTTACACAAAGTGCCCAGGAGTGACACTCATACCTAGTCGTCGTCAACAGCTGTTTAACTGGATTTAACAGCTGCTCAAATGAGAAATTATAACTGGTAATAACAGTCTAGCCAACTACTCAGGATTAGTGAATTTTATGTTTTGCTTGCATACACTATAAACACTCTTTGTGTCTTGAGCTTGGTGCCTGAGTACGTCAGAAAAGGCCCTTGAATACACTGAAACTAGAGCTGCAAGTGGTTATCAACCACCATGTAGGTGTTAGGAAGAAAAACAGGTCCCCTGCAAGAAGAAAGGTTCCAAATTGTTGATACATCAGTCTAGTCCTTTTTTGTTGTTGCTCTTGAGGCAAGGAAAACATATCTCCAACTTTGCTTCTGAGCTGTGAACTTCCAGTGAGGCCTAAAACTCTCTTACTTAAAATGGTTAAACAGAAGCTAAGCAAGAAGGAAGACCCTGGGTAAGATTTTCAATCCTCACTCAGAAGGGCAAACAGGATGGACATCAGAAGAGAGAGAAAACATGGTATAGTACAGGAGCCTACCTGAGAAGGCCTCTGAAAGACTCCACCCAGCAGGATATTAAAGCAGATGTTGAGACTCATAGCCAAACTTTGGGCAGAGTTCAGGGAATCTTTTGAAAGAAGGGGGAGATAGAAAGACGTGAAGGGGACAGGAGCTCCACAAGGAAAGCAACAAAACAAAACAAAACAAAAAATCTGGGCACATGGGTCTTTTCTGAGACTGATACTACAACTAAGGACCATGTATGGAGATAACCTAGACCCCCTGCACAGATATGGCCCATGGCAGCTCAGTGTCCAAGTGGGTTCACTAGTAAGGGGAAAAGGGACATGAACTCAGGGGATGGCTTTGATCACCTCCTCCAGAGGGGGAACAGTCTTACTAGGCTGCAGAGGAGGACAATGCAGCCAGTCCTGATGAGAGCTAATAGGCTAAGGTCAGATGGAAGGGAGAAGAGCCTCCCCTATCAGTGGACTGGGGGAGGGACATGGGAAGAGAAGAGGCAGGAAGGCTGGCATTGGGAACGAAGTAGGAAGTGAACTACAGCTGGGATACAAAATGTATAAATTACAAAAATAAAAATAAAATGGTTAAACAGATTTATTTGATTTTGTGATGATATGTAAAGGATATGCATTCAATAGAGGCTTCACTTTACATTTTATCCTTTCTTCTGCAAAAATTATAATTATATTATATAAATGCTGGACAGTGGAAGCAATCACAGATATTGGTAACAGAATCCTACAAATAAGATAATAAACAGATACCCTCAAACCATTATGTAGCTATGCTATTCTTTTTATCAAGGTAAGTGCTTTAAATGCTTATTTGCATTGTGATATTGCCACTGGGTAAAGTTTCTTTAGAACATAACTCTATGGTAAACTGAAAACTATGCATAGAATTGCTCCTACTCCTTCTTGATGTTCACTGACTTGTTGCTATTTTGATGATATCTGTTGCTACTCCTACATGAAATGTATTTTTAAAGAATTTCTGGCTTAGTTCTACCATTTACTTTATATCCATTCTTAATTTTAGGCCTTAATCTGCTAAAGGTTATTTTACTTATCTCCTGGATTAATATCAAAGGGATCAATAATCTACTAACATTTAAAATAGTTATGTTGACGATTGGTTAAGTGAACAACTATTTTTTACTAACTTCTGTGAAGTTAATAACCATTCCTATTAAAATACCAAAAACTGAAGGATTATCTCCATCTCTGAAGTTTGAGATAAGTATTGAATATAAACCCAAATAAGAGATGTTCTCCTTGTTATGATAGTTAACATCCTTTACCATAGAAATTATATATATATATATGTGTGTGTGTGTGTGTGTGTGTGTGTGTGTGTATATATATATATATATACATATATATATATAGAGAGAGAGAGAGAGAGAGAAGGGCGGTCTTTGGAATCTTTGAGGTTAGACTTAAAATATTGTCTTCAGTTTGAGAAGACATGTTATAACAAAAATAAATTTTGTACAAATGCAAAAGCCTCTTTGTGCATGTTGTTCTTCAATCAAAATAACAAGGGGAAATTTCCAAAATTGAACTAATAGTTTTACTCTTCTCCAAAAATCTGTAGTTTTCCCAGTGTAATTGAGAATCTATTGCATCGTTTCCGTTTATATTGGGTCTGAGGAAATCACGTTTCTTTAAATTATACATTGAACACCTGCAAGATGACTCTAAGGCATACATGCTAAGGCACTCTTAAAACACTTAACAATCATGAATGCTACATAATTCCATGCATATTTGCTAAGAAAATAAGTCAAAGTCCATTTATATGACTGAAACTAATTTTTTTTGAATTTTATTTTTTTCTTATCAGTTACATTTTATTAACTCTGTATCCCAGCCGTGTCCCGATCCCTCATTCCCTCCCAGTCCCTCCCTCCCTCGTCTCCACCGTGCCCCTTTTCAAGTCCACTGATAGGGGAGACCTCCTCCCCATTCATCTGATCCTGTTTTATCAGGTATCTTCAGGACTGGCTGCAAAGCTCTCCACTGTGGCCTAACAGGACTGCTCCTCCCTTGGGGGGTGGGGAGCCAAAGAGCCAGTCATTGAGTTCCTGTTAGAAATAGTCCTTGTTCCCCTCACAATGGGAAACCAATTGGTTACTGAGCTACCACAGGCTACATCTGAGCAGAGGTTCTAGGTTACATTCATACATGGTCCTTGGTTGCATGTCAGTCTCAGAAAAGACCCTGTGCCCAGATATATTTGGTCCTTGTGGAGCTCCTATCCTTTCCTCATCAGACTAACTCCCCTTCTTTCTTATGATTCCCTGTACTCTGCCAAAGGTTTGGTCATGAGTCTTTGCTTTGAAAACACTGCTAGTTAGAGTTTTTCAAATGCGTTCAGTAGACTCCTGTCAATGTTCAGTGTGCATCCCATCTGTCTTTCAAAATGAGGATTGATAATCTTACCCCATGTCTGCTCTCTTGATTATCTTTTTTAGGTGTATAGATTTCATTATGTTTATCATATCTTATAGGTCTATGTAAGTGAGTATATACCGTGTTTATCTTTCTCCTTCTGGGATATTTCACTCAGGATGATCTTTTCTAGATCCCACCATTTGCCTGCAAATTTCATGATTTCCTCCTTTTTGATTGCTGAGTAGTATTCCATTGTGTAAAAATACCACAATTTCTGTACCCATTCCTCCGTTGATGGACATCTGGGTTGTTTCCAGGTTCTGGCTATTACAAATAAAGCTGCTATAAACATGGTTGAGCAAATATCCCTTTTGTGTACTTGAGCAATCTTTGGGTATATACCTAGCAGTGATATAGCTGGGTCTTGAGGAAACACTATTCCTAATTGATAAAACTTATTTTTTAAGATTGTTCTACAAATTATGTCAAGAATGTCCTCAGAGATTTAGAAAGTAGGTCTATGACAAGTGGCTTTTTAAAAGCAAAATCTGTTCAAGCCCAAACTCTGGATAATTGGGCGGGGGGAGGGAGAGACTATGGGTAAAGCAATGAGGTTCTTGAGATCAAATATCTAGATTCACATTCTCAATTCTTTCTAAGCACATCACAAAAGAGATTTCATTTACATATAGGATCTGTCCTTACATACCACAACTCTAAACTCCCCCTCTTCTGTCACCCACTAATGCAGGTAGAAGGCCAAGAGTCATTGGTAATGCTGCTTGGTTTTGCTGCATTGTATACACACTCTAGTATTCTCAGGAATGTTAACCATCTGGAAAAAGAGATAATGATAAACCCATAAATTACTTGTTTTATCTCTTATGAATTATTTTTCAAAAATTTAAGGTGCTGTGTTATTTTTCTAGAAAAAGATGCATAGATAATTCCATATTGCCCAGATCAGGAATAAGGAATCTCACCACAGTCCATTTTGGTAAAACAATGTTTATTGCAATCACTTAGTGTGAATGACTATAGCGAAACTTTCTCTCTTCCCCCATATGGGTAAAGATTCATAAACAGTGAGGTCACAATAGTACTCTCTTCAGCTTAGAGGTGTTTTTTTGGTTGACGGAATTTCCTTTATGCCAGACATCCTTTGCTTACTGCTTATCTCCTGGGCTGAGGCCCCATGAGTCATAAGTTCTCTAAACAGCTCTGTCTTTGTTTCTTGTGAGTTCACAATGCTCCTGAGCCTCCATCCACTCATTAATTTAATGGTTCAATCAGAGACAAGAGCTTCAGACATCAATGCCCACTTGGATCCAACAGAGCATTTTCTTCATGTCCTGTTATCCCCAAATCTTGATGCAAAAAGCAACTAGATGACAGTAAGGACAGATGAGTTATACCCAGGAAAATCTGTAAGTTCCTATTCACAGATACAGGTTACCTGTGTACCTGTGGCTCCTTAAGCTTTCTTTTGTGAACCACTGCAAATCATTCAAAGTGGTGGAATAGTCAGGATAAGCAGCTATGAGTCTGTTCCCTACACTGACATGTACTTTTTATTATTTTCATTTTCATGTATTTTTATGCTTAGCTTAAAAATTCATTGTATCTTTGTTTTATTTCCCTAACACAACGCTGTGTTCATCAAAGCATTGCAATACCGAACCCATATAGCTTCCTTTAGTACTGAAGTCAAGTTATTAATATATTGTTATGAAATGTGTAAAATATTTTAACAGATGTTCTCTATTTTTTATTGATTGACATTAAGAAAGTATCATCTGTTTGAATATCTTACTTTATATAACTTCAAATTACATGGCTTCAATTATGTATCTAGAAAATGTATTTGTAAGGCACATCTGTTGAGTCTAAACATGAATTAAATGGTATACATTCACAAGTCCATTAAAGCCTGGCATGGTGGCACATGTTTGTAATCCCAACAGTCGGGAAGGTAAAGGCAGGTAGATCAGTTTGAGTTCAAGGCCAGCCTTGTCTCCAAAAGGAATCCTGGACAGGATTATACAAGGTTATACAGAGAAAGGCTGTCTAGAACACAAGCAAACAAACAAAAACCAAAAAGGTCTATTTTAATATGCCCACATAAAACAATTTGTTGAATCCTGATATAAATAATGTCAGCCACTAGGAGTTGAGGAACAGCTGAAAGAGCAAACTAGCCATTTGCTGATTGCCTTAATGACATTCAAAGAGGGGGTGCTAATATTATGAACAACATTTTCCTTTCAGCTGTTATTACCTCAAACTTACGTGACTTTCAAGAAGTGCATTAGCAAAGTCCTTTCCTTTTTGCCTTAACAGATCCAATCTGAAGGGGGAATGTTTTTCATGTTTATTGTCATCATAAATAATTGATTATTCTTAAGTGCCTATCAGTGTGCAGAATTATAAATACTAAAATTATGAGTTATAATATCTGATTATATTGTGTTGTGCAGCATCTAATGTTAGAATATGAATATGGAAACATTTGTGTGCTGAAGACAGGAAATATGTCAGCTGGAATAATAAAGCTGTTCTGACAGAAAAGTAACATATTTATCAAGTTAATGACTTACCTTTGAAACTTCTTATATTTCATTTAAAACTATTATTTCTTTTACTCTTCAATAAAGTTTCTCATATTTAAAATATAATATTTTTAAATACACCCTGCTATAAGAACCTGTATTTTTCTCCGTTGCTGTTCAGTCATTTGGCAGTATATTTTATTCAATTTTCACTTCCCTCTGCTCTGCCTGACCTTTTCTACAGCTTGGTGTAACACAGCCCTTTCAGGAAACTTGAAATAGAACTCCATTGGCATCTTCCCCTCATATTTCAGTGCCTGGCCAACATCTGTGATAGTTACTTACTTCAACCAGTGTGAGTCTCCAGAGAGTCAGCCACAGAGTGCTTTATCTGTGAAAGCCAGCATTTTCCTATCCCAGAGTTGTAGTCACATCCGAGTGAAGGTATACAACATTTCTAATATAGGACTTTCTGCTTCCTTTTACTTGAAAAACATTTTAACTGTTTTGAGGATTGTTTTACCATCTCTAAAGTTATAATTTTCTCCTCATTAGGTTCTCAGAAAATTTAAAGGAGGGTATTAAGCACTTCCTGTAATAAATGGCTAATTGCAGGTAGTGAATAATTGATACCCATCAAGAATACGACTGGAATATATAAATGAACTCTCTGCTCTTAGTTGTATTTTGGGATTGGTCGTTTCCAAAACTTTACCTTGATTCATATGTAAGTTGTTTCTCCACCACTCTTTGTCTCTCTCTGCTCTTGCTCTCAATATCTTTCTCTCCCTTGCTCCCATCCCCATCATCTCCAATCTCTTCACTGTATTTTACCAAAATGGGTACAGTAGAGACTTTACTTTGTGTCTCCTTCACAAGGCCCAGCTGTCACTTTTCATTCAACCTTCTTCACTTTCTTACACAGTAATCATTGGTGCGAAAACTCAGAGCCCATAAGTTATTATTCACATTGAGCAAACAGTTTAATTTATAACTGCAATTTTCATTATTTGATATATATTAGCTGAAAAAAAACATTGTTATGATTTGACTAAAGTCTACACTAAACTGAATTTATCGAAACTATGTGAAGTTTTGTTTAGGGAAAAATGTTCATCTACTCTCCCTGTAATGAAATTTACATCTCTATTGATTATTAGGACATTCAAATATGATAAATATGACTTATGCCAATGACTATAAGTGTTGCTAGCCAGGGGGCCTGATTAGCTTTGTGGTCAACATTCTTCTGTCTTTTCCTTTTCTTTATTCTTTCTTCATTTTGACTATTTGCTTACGTTTCTTTTAGTGTCCAATCAGTATATTAAGAGTAAGGAGAAACTTAAACTAATTCAAGTACTTAATCAACTTTTCATCTGTCCAAAGCCTATTAAATTACACAAAATGTTATGGAAAGCTCATGGAAGTCACAGTGTGTTGGTTAACAATCTATCTTCTTTCTGTATCACACAGTTCATATCTTGGTTCTATTATATACTGTGCATATCATTTCTTTATGAGTGAGATTTTTCTCATAATTTTGGTTAATAGGTTGCATTATAGCTTCCATAAAGACAGTAACTATGACTATTTTGAGAGTACTAAACAGCTACATATGTTTTCATGTTAAGCAACTCAAAAATATGTTTGTTGTTTGGGAGAAGCTCTTAGAAAGTTTCTTTTAATTTGTTCCAAGAAGCAAAGTGGGGTTTTATTATTAGTTTCTTCTTTTTCTAAAAATAGTTTGAATGCTAGATTATATAATGATGAACTAATTTTGAAAATTAGTTTGAGAAAAAATAGGAATACATATTTCTTTACTTCTTAGTTGTCAGTAGTTGAACTGCTTTTTTAATTTAATTTTATATATGTATTTACTACAATTTATTAACTTTGTATTCCCTCTGCAGCCCCCTCCCGCATCTCTGCCGAGTTCCACCCACCCTCCCTTTTTGTCTACCTATGCCCTTTCCCCAGCATGAGAAAAGGATCTGTTAAGTAGATTCATTTGTGCTGTGAATAAAAATAGGGTTTCTGTCATTTGGATTTTATTGTTCTATGTTATGTTGATTTAATTTATATAAGGCTCATAGTAGAAGCTCTACTTTCTGCTATGCAGATGTTAACTATGAACCCTGGATTTTCTCCATTCATGTCCCAGAGTGCTTAGGAGTTGAGTTTGTTGTTCAGGTCAGGGATGCTCCATTGTGTCAACTTCTTAAAGTTCATGGTGTCAGGAAGCTGACAAAGATTAAATCTTCTCTGAATCTGTGCTCAGAATCTGAGCCATTAACTTATAGCTTTTTGACTGACATGCAAGCCACAGAAGAACAATTTCAATAAAAATGGATCTGTGATTGTCTTTCTTGGTAAAATTATTACATGTTATCACAGGGTCAATGAAGACTAACAGAGAAGTAGACAATTACTATAATAAAAAAAATGTACAAGGAAACCTAACTGTAGAAAGCAAATAAGCAGCTCTTCTTTATAAATTGTATGTACTTTCATTAACCATAAAAATATGTAAGAAGTTTTTTTTTTCAAAACAAATAAATGCTGATTTTTCTAATGACATCATCTATTTATAATGAAAGGATCATGATAGTAAGATGGTAGCATAAATTTCTTCAAGTGCACTTCTATAATGTTACTTAATATTCAGTGATTAGTAATGCACACATAGAATTTGCTCTCTTGTTATGACATACCTTGTACCATGTGTAGAAACATCAAAACCCCGTCTCACAGGGACAACAGCTATCATGACATGTTTAAATTGTGCTATGTTCAACAACTCAAATCCCAGGCAACTGATGCAAAGTCCACACAAATCTATCAACATTCATAAAAAGCAGTTCAACAAATGTCCTTATTGAATGGTGGGACATTTTTGGTTATATGCCTAGGAGTGGTATAGCTGGATCTTGAGGTAGCACTATGCCTAATTTTCTGAGAAAGTACCAGATTGGTTTCAAAAGTAGTTGTACAAGGTTACATTCTCACCAGCAATGGAAGAAGGTTTCCCTTTCTCCACAACCTCTCCATCATGCATCATCCCTTGAGTTTTTGGTCTTACTCTAGAGTTATCCTGTCATTAATGCCTATATCACTTTTCTAGAAGACTCAGAGATGCTGATCTGTGTCCTGCTTCTCTGCTACCAGCTCAATAAGGACATATGATTGACATCTATACAGATCCCTGAGGTCATTGTCACTGTGCACAGATACATTGGGGGTGGGTAAAATTTTATCTTCTAAAAATATGTAGGATTTCTTTGTCCATGAGATTCTCCTTAGAGATATGGAAACAAATTCCTCTCACTAAGAAGTTATTGCAGCCCAAGCCTGGAGTTACAAGTGTTGACTCAGAGGTAAGAGCATTGATTACATTCACAGGGTTCATATAATAGAAGCATCGTTGATACCAATGATACCAATGAGGCTTCTGGAACAGTGGTTCTCTGCCTTCCTAATGCCGCAACAGTTTAATACAGTTCCTCTTGTTGTCAGGATCCCCCAACCATGAAATTATTATTATTATTTTGCTACTTCATAACTGTGATTTTGCTACTCTTATGAATTGTAAAGTAAACAGCTGATCATCAGGATATCTGATATGCCTGTCAAGGTGTCATTTGTTCCCCCAAGAGTGTTACCACCCACAGGTTGAGGACCACTGTGCTAGAAGAAAGGCCCAAAAGGTCTACTTTGTTATAGCTTGCTCAGGAATCTTTCTGATCATATCTGAAGAAAGTGAGTGTTTCTTGACACTGTGGTTCAATAAACAAGAGTTTCTAAAATTAGCAACACTTCAACTGTAATAGAAGCAGAGAGAAACAGAAAAAAGTGCAATGGAAGGTCCTCATTGCAAGTACCACACAGTGCCTCTCAGTTCCAACGTCTGCTTTGTATGCTGGGATCTCCTTAGGCCCGGAGTAGCGCAGGCCAGAATCCAGTGCCTATAATACACATCGCATTGCTCAAAACACTTTATGTTGAGAAACTCACATTTTGTCAATAAGTAGAAAGTCAATAAAGAATTTACAACTGGGCTTTGCTTGCAGTAATTAGTGTGCAAAAATTTATCTTAACTGTCATCCTGGTGTCGCTTTCAAGAAAGAAAGGGAACACATGAAGAGAATGAGAAGTACAAAAACTGAAAAGAAAATAGAGAAAGAGAGAGAGCAGGGGGAGATGCAGAGAAAGGGGCTATACCTGATGAAAGGGAAACCCAGCCCTTGAAGCATCTTTCAAATTACTTCACCATGGATACAGGGATTACTCAGCAGGAAGTAAGTCAGGGACATACTAAAACTCATTCAAGTACCCGAAAATAACTTTATTAAACCGTTGCTATCTTTATCCATTAGATGGAAGAAGGCTAAATTGACTTCCCTTAGGAAAATATATTAGACTAATTTGTTTTAACACCAGCTCAGCAGGGAAACTAAAATAAAGCTGCTATCAGCAAATAAATAAACACCTCCAGAAGACAAGAAGCAGGTGAAGTAAAGAAGGACAAAGACTAAAATCATGGAAGAAAGTAGCAGTGGCAGTAATCATGCTGCTTCTATTTCCAAAAATCCCTGGGATTATGATGTTAGGGAAAACATGTATCAAGAACATTGTTTTCCAAGTAATCCAATTTAAAAAAAAAATGGGGAACAGAGATAAACAGAGAACTCTCTGTAAAAGAATATCAAATAGCAGAGAAACACTTAAAGAAATGCTCAACATCATTAGCTATCAGGGAAATGTAAATCAAAATGACCCTGAGATTTCATCTTACACCCATCAGAATGGCCAAGATGAAAAACTCCTCCACTGCTGGTGGGAATGTAAACTTGTACAACCACTCTGGAAATCAATCTGGTGCTTTCTCAGATAACTAGGAATAGCGCTTCTTCAAGATCCAGCCATACCACTCCTAGGCATATATCCAAAAGAGGTTCAAGTACACAATAAGGACATTTGCTCAACCATGTTTGTATCAGCTGTATTTGTAATAGCCAGAAGCTGGAAACAGCCCAGATGCCCCTCAACTGAAGAATGCATGCAGAAATTGTCGTACATCTACACAATAGAGTATTACTTTGCAATGAAAACTAAGGAAATCATGAAATTTGCAGGTAAATGGTGGGACCTGGAAAGGATCATCCTGAGTGAGCTGTCCCAGAAGCAGAAAGACACACACGGTATATACTCACTCATATAGACATATAACATAGGATAAACCTACTAAAATCTGTACATCTAAAGAACCTAATCAAGAGCGAGGACCCTGACTAAAACGCTCAGTCTCCATCCCAAAAGGCAAAGAGGATGGACATCAGAAGAAGAAAACAGGCAACAACCTAGGAACCTGCCACAGAGGGCCTCTGAAAGGCTCTGCCCTGCAGACTATCAAAGCAGACGCTGAGACTTATGGTTAACTGTTGGGCAGAGTGTATGGAATCTTATGTAAGAAGTGGGAAATAGTAAGATCTGGAGAGGACAGGAACTCCACAAGGAGAGCAACAGAACAAGAAAATTTGAACACAGGGGTCTTCTCAGAGGCTTATACTCCAACCAAGAACTATTCATGGAGATAACCTAGAACCCCTGCACAGATGTAGCCCATGGCAGTTTAGTGTCCAAGTGGGTTACATAGTAATGGGAAGAGGGACTGCCTCTGACATAATCTGATTGGCCTGCTCTTTGATCACCTCCCCCTGAGGGGGGAGCAGCCATACCAGGCCACAGATGCTCCTGATGTGATCTGATAGACTAAGATCAGAAGGAAGGAGAGGAGGACCTCCCCTATCAGTGGACTTGGGAACGGGCATGTGTGAAGAAGGGGGTGGGAGGGTGGGACCAAGAAAGGAGGAGGGAGGGCTTATGGGGAATACAAAGTGAATAAAGTGTAATTAATAAAATAAAATTTAAAAAGAACATTGTTTTCTAATAAAAATAACTTTCTGTTTAACTCAATGATATTTCCCTCTGTTAGCTGTTCTCAGTGTCATCTCATGCCCTGCCCATGCTGCATGTATTCAGTTTGGGTAATACATCTGTATATACTTCTGTATATACTAAGTGCCATTATGCTATCATAAGATAGTTTATTTTTTTATAGGGATTGAACCTGTGAATTCAAGGTTATATTAGATGTGAACACCAATAGATTCGAAGAATGGAAAGATTAGTTATGGTCCAAGAATGAAAACCATGCTTGTATGCATTAGGTTAGGGTTCTTTATTATCAAAATTGTCAAATATTAAATGTATTAGTGATTTTCAGAACAGTATTTCCACAGTCCTGAACTAGTAGAGTTGTGCTTTCTACAGTCTAAATTGGTTAGTTTCACAGACATCTACTTGTTTCTTATCTATTTTTCTTTTGTCCCTTATTATTATTTGTTATTATTAATTTATCCACTTTGTATCCCACCTGTAGCCCCTCTCCTTCATCTGCTCATGATTCTGCCCTCCCTCCCTCTTTCTCCCCTATCTACCTCCCCTAGTCTACTGATAGGCAAGATCCTCCTCCTGTCTGACCCTAGCCTATCAGGTCTTATCAGGAGCTTCTGGATGCCCTTCTTCTGTTGCTTTGTAAGGTCACCTCACCAGGGGTAGGTGATCAAACAGCAGGCAACCTAGTTCATGCCAGTAACTGCCCCTGTTCCCAAACCATATAAGTTAGCTGCATGTTTGTACACGTACCACATTCAGGCCAAAATAAGACATCATATGTCCCAGAACTACAGTTATCAGTTATCCCTCTATCACCCATCTCTCTCTCTCTCTCTCTCTCTCTCTCTCTCTCTCTCTCTCTCTCTTTCTGATGCTTTATATTTACCACAGTATGTCTGTGGAAGTCAGAGTTAAACTTTCAGTGTTACTTCTCCACTTTACCTTGCTTGAGGTTGTACAAGCCAACCTGCCTGGCTCATGGGTTTCTAAGGGTTCTCCTCAATCTGCCTTCCATCATACAACAGGACCTGTCAGCTGATGGGATTACCCTACTATTTGCTTGTGAGTACTAAGAGATCTTAATTCAAGACTTTCATCCACTGAGCTATCTCTCTAGCTCTTTTCTGATTTTCTTATCCATCAGTTTTAAGAATAGGAAATAGCCCTTAAGGATGTTCTTATAGAATTTTGTAACATTTCTGCCATGTCCCTTACCAAACTTATCATCAGAAAAGTGGTAAAAATGATTTACAAAACCTATTTTGTTTATTTTAAATTATTTTGTAAAATCTATCTAAATAATAAAAAATAATATATTTCTTTTTTTAATCTTTTACATAATGCAATTTGCAGCATACCATGATTCAGACCCTTTCTATTCTAAAGTAAATGAAATGAAACAATACATGTCAGAATGATGGAGGAACCTGAAAATAAATAATCTGCCATCACCACATAAAGAAGTATGACAATCTCCATGATTATCAAGAATTCACAGTGGTTTTCTTGATATGTATAGGTTTAGGTATCAAGTGTTCACTCAATTGTCAAATGTATAATAGTACATCATTAGTAATAAGACATGCGAGGATGTATTGTTTTGTTTTGTTTTTTTTTCCAGTGAAAGCATTGTGAGCTGAATGAACCTCCCTGATCCTTCTACAAAGGTTTTAATCATCCTGATTATCTCATAAGGCTCATCACAGCAGTTCTGGTAGAGGATGGCCATCATTGTGTTCAGTCTGGTGGGAATAACTACACAGTAGCAATTGTTCACATCTTCTTTATTGGCATAGGATTCCTGACCCCTTAAATTCAATGTAACTGTTGCCATGCCAAGAGAACAATTTGGAGAGATGGGTAGGTACCCTAAACATCCTCAGTACTCGGGGTGACTTCTCTGGGACTCATGGTTTTCACGGACTAGGATAATAATGGGCAGCACACTTTAAAAATTAGATAGGTCTGGGGGTCCTCGATGGGCATTTGGGGGTTAAACATATTCGTGTTTAGCCAAAGATTGGCGTCGCCAAAAACAGAGAGCATAATGACTATGGGGCTTTGTATCGTTAGAGGTCAATAATACTCATGACTCAGAAATAATCAAGTCAGTTTGTTTTCTTTTTGTTTTTATTCTTTGCTGTTTTTTTTTTTTTTTTTTTGATCCCTGGATCAGACCTGAGATTTATATCTAAGTCAAATGTGTAGCTCAAAAGTAGACTCATTCTTTAAATCCCAGGTTTGTTTTTAGATAACTTTCACTGCTCCCTACAGATCCCTGCTTAGAGAACCACTCCACGTAGCTGAATTTATATCCATTAGTTGTGAACCCACAAAGCTTCAATCAGTGTCAGCTCCTTTATCGTAGAGTCAGACCCCTTAAGCTCCTGTTCTCTACCTCAGAGCTGCAGCAGTCTTCTTCCTCTCCCCTCTCCAACTCCTCCTCCTCTCCTCCTGCCCTCCTCCTGCCCTCCTCCTGCCCTCCTCTTTCTTTTTTTTTTTTTCAGTACAGTTTTGAGTACGCCTGCAGGGCAAATAAACCACATATTTGAGAAATAAAGTTTTGGTGATTTACTAATCTAGGCTTTCACAAAAATAATACACGTCTAATATACACAAAAGAGAATAATTCATGATAAATAAAGAATTTTGAATGTATTTGAGAAAAGATATGAATAAATGAAATGGGATATGTAACAACAAAAGGTGAGTTTTGTCTGTCTAGACCCTTGAACCTCATTAAATACAGTAAAGGGAACAAAATGTATTAACCAGATGAAGCCTTTAACAAAGCCCATGATTTTCAAAGTAAAATTACATTGATTTATAAGTAATATAATGAGTAACTTTTACTTAGAAACTTGTATGTAAACCAAGTTTTCATTGCTCCTGGGTTTTGGTAGGGCTCCCTCTACTGTTCAAATGAGAACATGGTTCTCAAAATGATCAGATGGAATCTGGTTAAGAAACACCAAGATTAGATGGTTAAAAACTCATTTGTTAGGGTCAGATGGAAGGGGAGGAGGATCTGTGGACTTGGAGAGGGGCATAGGAGGAGATGAGGGAGGATTTCCCCTATCCGTGGACTTGGAAAGGGTGAGGGAGGTGGCTACAGTTCGGATACAAAGTGAATAGACTGTAATTAATATAAAAAATAAAAATTTAATTTAAAAAACATATATTTAGTCTGTGCAAATACATATGTATATGTGATTTACATTTTACAGTAGTATGATCAGCCTTTTGTAATTACCTACTTAAAGCTATTTGCATAGATTAGTAAAGTTCTTCAGAGTACATTATTGGGTTAATAAAAGTTTGTTTCAAACATTTGCCTTACTTCAGATTTTTATCAATGATTATCTGTTAGTTTTTCTCACTAGTTCATGTTTAACAAAAATACGCCATGCAAAATATGGAAAAATCACTCTGAAACTTTATAAAATGGAAATTAAAGAAGGCTTCAAGTATCAGGTGCTTCGTGTTTGTTTAAGAGATGTGAAATTACATAAATTCTTTTCATCTTTAGAATGCCTAAAGTAAAGCAAATGTTAAGTATTATCCAGTATTATGGAATAGAGACCTGGAAATAATAATACTACTTCAAATTCAAGAAGCATAATACTTTGAAAGGCAGATTTGTATGTTGTAGGTCAAGGCTAGCCATTATGAGAAAAAAAAAAGTTCTTTAACAGAAATAACACAGGGGCTGGAACATTTTCTGTTTTTCCAGAAGACCAAATCAGGTTCTCAGTATTCAGCATCAGGAGACTGTTAACTGCCTCTTATTCTACCTCTGGAATATCTGAAATCTTCTGGCCTACATTGGAACCTACACACCGGTCATGAAAGAGACAGAGACACAGACATACAGACACACACACACACACACACACACACACACACACACACACACACACA
>NW_026594083.1:3465933-3482845 GCF_907164565.1 Psammomys obesus | reverse complement strand
CACACACACACACACACACACACACACACACACACACACACACACACCACTGTCCTAAATAAAATAGAAATCTTCTTTAAAAATTAGGAAAATGTGAACTTCTTTTTGTTTAGGTCAATATATAAATTTTATATTTTGGCTTCTTTATTGTTTAGCATTTTTCTTAGTGTATTTAAGTCACACATACTAAAATATAGAAATATATTAAAATATATTTAATATATATATTTCAAATAAATAATAAAACAAATAAATATTTTAAATAAATAATAAAAATCTATCAAAATATACTTACAATGACACTATCATGGGACTTGGGGATTTGGGTGGCAAGATATTGAGAAATAGTGCAGTAATTAATCCAATAACATAAAGTCACTCAAGTATAACTCCCCAATTAAGATCATTATTAATTCAGTAATTCAAAACAAAAAATAAAATAAGTTTAAGTTTAGGGGTTGAGAATATAGAATAGCTAAATATTTTCTCTATTTATCCCCAAATATGTACTAATAAACATCATTAGTCTGAAAAAAAAGTGCAATATTTCAATTCCTTACCACATATGTAATTCCAAGCATTAAAATTCCTAGCTGTTTAAGTGTTATATAAAAGGCATGGTGGCATATAAAACTAATACACGTACCACTATGCTAGGTCAGCTCAAGAATACTTACAATGCCTAATATAATACAAATCTCTGCTTACAGTTTAACATGAGTAAGAAAGATATGGTACATATTAAGTATATTTTCATTTTTCCAAAACTATTTTGATATCTGACTTATGGAATCCATATAACCAGAATTATTAACTGATTTTTTTTAGCTTAAGAAAAGAAAAAAAAATGTTCAGAAAACTGATGTTTTATAAATTTTTGTTTTCTTTTTTTCAAGACAGGGTGTCTATGTGTAGCTTTGGGTGCTCTGGACCTCACTTTGTAGACTAGGCTGGCATCACTCAGTGACCAGCCTGCCTTTGCCTCACAAGTGCTGGCAACAAAGGTGTGTGCTATCACTGACCAGCCATTGTGAGATTTTTTACGTAGTCTAAAGACTTTTATGGCCCATATAAGAAGTTACATATATTTGCCAATACAGTCATAGAAATACACAAAGAAGTGCTACCACTACCTGATTAGGTGGTCAACTATAACTACCTCGTTGTGATTGTTAACTATAACTACCTGGTTGTTAAGATAACTATAAGTACCTGGTTGTGAAGGTGAACTCCATGTTTGTGCTGGTTAACTTAATTGTCAACTTGACATAAGAATTACCTGGGAACAGAAATTCAATGAGGAACTGATGATACTGGGTTTGTCTAAACATGCATATATCATAGAATGTCTTAATTTAGGTAATACTTATGGAGAGGCTTTGCCAACTGTTGGCAGCACCATTCCCTAGGCAGAGGGCCCTGCACTCTAGAGAGATGGGAAAATCCAGCGGAAAAGCTTACCATTGTTAATTAACCTATTAATAATGATTTAGAAAAATAAACTTCTTAAAATAAAAGTAGAAAGTATTATCATTGTCTTCATCTTACTGATAAATATATGAAGCACAGTCTCTCCAAGTTCATATACAGTTAGGACTCACATGTAAGTTTGGACACCATAGCTTCAGACTATGTCAATTGCTTTTAAAGTGCTTTTATAATCATTTATCTCTTCTCATGCTTAAAGTAAGATTTCATTTCTGTCTTCCTTTATCTTCCCTTCCTTTCTTTCTTCTATAAAAAAATAAATTTAGTTTGAATAATCTGAACTAAGCGGTTTTGGTTCTGTGCTAACTGAAAAAAATAAAATAAAATTACGTCATTCTCTGTCCTCTACAGCTGAGTGAAAATGTGGTTGGAATATATTATATGTTTAAATTACATATGTACAGTTCATCTGGTATCAAATTTTGGATTCTTATTCCTAAATACTGCCTTCAAGCGTGTATCAGTCTCTGCCAATTATTGTCTAAACAAATCCTGTCTCTTAGTGTCTCACAGTCAAAATTTAAATTTCAACCTGCATACTGAAATACAAAACTGTACTTAAACTATAGCAGATTTCATAGACTTAGAATTTAAGCTAAATCACAGATTAATGCATAATCCCAAAAGTATTACACATCAGTAGCAAATACATTCTGGCTTCTTTAAAAGTATTGAAATCAGTACTTTTGTCCATAGTTCCTATCTCCATCACCTTTGTCCCGCCTATTCACAGGACACACTGAAATATATATATATATATTTATATATTTACCTTGCATGCACCTAGAACTCTGCTACATATAAGCTACTATTCTGGAGTATTTGCTCTTCTTTTTGGTGGTCATGGACAGTATCAGAAAGCTACATATGAAGCATGACCCACAGCGAGCCATCAAGGAGCATGTCTCTGTGATTTTTGCATTCCGTTCCTGCTTGAGTTCTTGTCCAGATTTGGCTGAATGGTCGGCTTTAACAAGTAAGCAGAAATATGAATCATTTTTTTCATGTAAGCTTTTGGTCATCTTGTTTGTCACAACAACAAATACAACAAATGTACCTTTCCCCCCCCCCCACTTCTTTTAAAACCACTATCTTTTTTTTTTAGAAAAGTCCAAGTCCAACAAAATTGTGGGTTTTTTTAACAGTCAATTTGTCTGAGGTAGAATAAGTATGAATTATCTGTTGGTTTGTTTTGTGTTAGGATATTAAATCAATGACTTTGAAATCACAAAATTTTACTTTAAAAGATTATCTAATTTACATCCTAGTCATATCTCCCTTCCTTGTCCTTGTGACCCTCTCTTTACCCATATACCCATTCCCTAGTCCTCAGAAAAGGAGAGCCTTCCATTCTTACCAACTGGCCACAGACTATGATGTCTCTTCAGGACTGCCTGCATCCTTTTCCTCTGTGGTCTGGCAAGGCTGCCACACACAGGAAAAGTGATTTAGCAGCACCAACGCCCATGTCATAGATAGCTTCTGGTCCCCTTGCTAGGGAACCCACACGGAAACTGAGATTCCTACTGACTACATCCAAACAGGGGGCCTGGGTCCTCTCCCTGAGCCTCAATTCTTTTATGTGATTTGGGCAGGGACTTAAAAATCTCAGTTTCTACTAAAAAATTATAGGTAATTTTAAGTTCTATGCTGAGTACAATTAACAAATTAATTTAAAATTACAGGGAGGTGCCTTTCTGAAGCTATATAAAAATATTATTAAATAAGCACATTTGAAAACATCTGGTAGGGTTAGCTTGGGGAATCTTAACTTGGATTTACCATTTATCAATTGAAACCAGACTGCAGTCTAGCATGTTTGGTGTTATAGGATTGCCAAGTAATAAGTGTTTTCTGTCTAATAGTAAAATAGAGCTCAAGTCTCATATTTTTATTAGCATGTGGGGGATAGGCAGTTTTTATAATGATTTTGCAATACTAGTCTAGAGGACTTTTCTGACGCTTTGATATTCTACAGCTTATTGTGTTGTACTCTTATCAGAGATCTTTCTAGTAACCTATAAATTTATGTCCTTTCATATCTTTAAAACTTGCCATATATTTTTACAAGATTCCTGGTTGTGATTTTGTTTTATTATTTTGCTAGAACAGCCTAAGTAAATATTAAAAAAATATCTCTTTCTTCGCTGCTATTTTTGCAATGACCTACCTCATTGGAAATATTCTTTTCATATCCTTTGATCAATCCTCCTGTTATTATTTCAGCCATTCTCCTTGACCTAGTTTAAATGTTTTCTCCTTCAGGAAGTCTTAGCTAATTCTACAAACCAGCAGTGACTGCCTTGGTGCTCCCAAAGCATTTGCTTTGTCACAGAAATTAATCATGGTTATTTGTGCATATGTCTTAACTCTCCTGATGAACCTGAATGTATTTGAGTGCACAGACTTCCTCATCATTTCATATATACCATTCCCTGTTGTGGGCTTTGCCCAAGCTAACATAAAGCAATGCATATTAGAATCAGGCATGAAAGGACATGAAATGAACCAATTCAACCATTTATTTAAATTATTGAAGTTGGAAGAATGGACATAACAAAATTAAGAAAGCACAAGTTAAAAATATTAATACATACACACACATATATATGTATATATAAGAAATATAGACGGCTTATAAGTTTGTGTTCATATACATATATAAAGCTCAAATTAGTCATAATAAACATGATGAGCTTAGTATAAAAGGCAAAATGATTCTAGACATCAGCTTAGTTGAGCAAACACCTAATAAGTCAAAAGAACTCAACAATCATAGCAAATAAGAGTTTTTGTCACCAAAAATATTTTTTATAGTTTCAGACTTTGGAGAAATATAAAGAAATCATCTTACTATCATATGCACTGAGCAAATTTATCCCTATATGTAATATATTATAAAACACACTCCTTCTATGTGTTATTCTTATTCTGTTGGTAAAGTAAGAGCATGATATCATCCCTTGAGAGAGGCACAGTGCCTTGTGGGTGTGCTAAATCTCTGTGAAATCCAAGTAGGAAAGTATGATATATACCGATGTGGTAGAATATGACTTATCTGATATTAATATGACTGAAGGTCACAGGGGAATCTGAATACCAATGGAGAGTCTAATTTACTGTGTCTAGATTACACCAAAGATCTGGTATCACTTATGAACTCACAGGGGCTAGTTTACAGACCATAATTTTGAGGAGCAATAACATCATTTTAAAGCTTTCCTAAAGAAGCCATCTACCACATGCCTGTAGTCCCAACTTTTCAAAAGACTAGAGCAGAAAGATTTCTAGAATTCAGAAGTTAGAGTGCTGCCTGGCAACTTAGTGAGACCCTGCCTCAATAACAAAACCAAAACCCTTTAAAACAAACAAACAAACAAAAAAAAAACCAAACAAATAAAGAAAAAAAACTTAACACACAAACATGTTCTCTTTACATTGTAATGTTATTTCTTTTGTACCTAATCTTTAAAAATGGACCATACCTTTGATTTCAGCACTTAGGGGGCAAAGGCAGATAGATTTCTGTGATTTATTTATTTTTTTTTTCTGTTTAAAGTAGGTTTTATTTTATTTTTAATTTATTCGTTACATATTCCAATTGAAACCCCTTCTCTCAACTCCTCCCAGCCCTACTCTCCCTCTGTCTTTCCCGCATCATCCCCTTTCCTTATTTCACTGGAAGTTGTTCTCCTCCTCTGCCATCTGCCTATAGCTTATCAAGTCTCAACAGGATGGCCTGGCTCCTCTTCCTCTGTGGCCTTAGCAAGACCACATCACTAGGGGCAAGTGACCAGAGAGTAGGCAGCCAAGTTCATCAGAGAAGCAGCCCCTGCTCCCTTCACTCCAGGACTTACATGGAGGCTAAGCCGCCAATCGGCTACAACTAAGTAGAGACCTAGTTCTTCTCCATGTATACTATTTGGTTGGTGCATCAATCTCTTTAGGATACCCTGGGCTAAGGTTTTCCAGCATTGTTTGGTCTCTTTGAGGGGCTCCTATCCCCTCATGTTCTTCTATCTCCCCCATCTTCCATAAGACTCCTTGAGCAAGTAATAGACTTGTATGAAGAAAAACTTCCAGTCTCTTAAGAAAGAAATTGAGGAAGGTATCAGAAGATGGAAAGATCTCCCATGTTCGTAGCTCAGTAGGATTAACATAGTAAAAATGTTCATCTTTCCAAAAGCAATCTACAGATTCCATCCAGTTCCTATCAAATTACCAAAACAATTCTTTACAGACCTTAAAAAAAAATTCTCAACTTCATATGGAAAAACAAACAACAACAACAAGAAAAACCACAATTGCTAAAACAATCCTCTACAATAAAAGACCTTCATCCCTGATCTCAAGCTGTACCATAGAGCAACAGTAATAAAATCTGCATGGTACTGGAATGCAAACAAACTGGTGGATCAATGGAACCAAATCAAGACCCAGAAATAAAGCCATCTATGGACACCTGATTTTTGACAAAGATACCAAAACCATACAGAAGAAAAAACATAGTATCTTCAACAAATGTGCTCATCTAACTGGATGCCTACATGTAGAAAAATGCAAATAGACCCATACTTATCACTCTGCACAAAACTAAAGCCCAAGTGGAACAAAGACCTCAACATAATTCCAGACATACCAAATCTGTTTGAAGAAAGAGTTGCGAAGAGCCTCGAACTCATTGTCAGAGAAGACAGCTTCCTAAACAGAACACCAACAGCTCAGGCTCTAAGATCAATAATCAATAAATGGGACCTCATGAAATCGAAAAGCTCTGTAAAGCAAAGGACACCGTCAACAGAACAAAACAAGTACAGACTGGGAAAAGTTATTCACCAACCCTACATGCTATTGGGTGCCAATATTCAGAATATATAAATATCTCTGTGATTTTTGAGGCCAGTCTAGTTTACAAAATAATTCCAAGACAATGTCACACAGAGTGACATTGTTTCAACACAAAACAGAACAAAATAACCACAACAAAAATTTCCTTTGTTATTCTATAATCTTCACAGGACGTTAACAGGATCCTTCTCACCTGTATGAGCTGCAGGAGCTATTTTTTTTCTTCTTTTTTCTGTTACTGTGGTAAAAAGCCACAACCAGAAGCAACATAAGCCAAAAAAAAAAAAAAAAAAAAAAGGTAACTTTGGCTTCCAGTTCAATCATGATGGGGTGGATAGGCATAACAACAGCCAGCTCAAACAAGAAGTTGACATTCGTCAAAAGCAAAGGAAGTAAATTAGAGGTAGGACTAGCTATAAACTCTCAT
The DNA here is from genome assembly GCF_907164565.1 of Psammomys obesus. Lineage (NCBI taxonomy): Eukaryota > Metazoa > Chordata > Mammalia > Rodentia > Muridae > Psammomys > Psammomys obesus. The sequence continues at coordinate 3,476,082 of NW_026594083.1, read as the reverse complement.
ACTCCACCCTTACTAATCTATTTCCTCTGGCAAAGCTCAACCTCCAGAAGGTTCCCTGCCTACTCAAACTATGCCTCAAGTGGGAAGACACACTGTCAAACCCAGGAGCCTGTCGGGGACGTTTCTCATTCAAACCACCACGATATTTCTTGCTCAGTGGAAAATGGAGAAAAATGGCTTCCTTTGCTTTTATTTGTTCCTTCATTGTATAAAAGTAGAACCTATTAGATCAACTCCTATGCATTTATACTTAGTTAATTTTATTAGTAATTATTATAGTTAGTAATATCCTATTAACAGTTATCAAAATTATAAATTTTTAAGTATGAACTTATAACTTTAAAATTTTTACCAAGTAATTTTGTGATTCCATGAATTTTGAAAATGAATACTGCAGGGACTTATGAACTGAAATTTACTTATTTTAGACAAATAGCTCTTTCTCTCTAGAGGCGGAAGACAAAATTTGTGAAAGCGAATTTTCTCTCTTCTTTGTACCAAGAAACAAAAGTTGCCCTCTGTGGATACAGGCAATTCTCGAGTTCTTTATCTTTGTTTTGAAAGGTTAAGGAAATATTACTTTGCTAATCATATCTATAACTTATTTGTGGAACCCAAATGTTACTATGCTAGAAGCAGTTCCTTAAAAATTCATGTTTGAACCAGGAAAATGTCAATCACAGAATACTTTTCATACTATGCCTCTAAGTAAAAGACATGAGGAAGCTTATTTGACTGTTTGCTTTGTGGGAGGGAAGGATTTTTGCCAACATATCCTGTAGCTACATTTTAGAGTTAAATGTTACTAAATATTTAGTCAAAGAACAACTAACACTTGTAATATATTAAAATAAATTGACAAATATGAGTATTGTTAGTCTAATCTGAAGTTTGTAGAGACACAGTGGATACTATGACAATTCTAGCATTTAAAATTATCCCATATGTGTGTTAACCATACAGTCATTCTTAATCCGTACATTGAATTATGTTTGAGTGGAGAAATTATTGTATTTGAAAAGAACCTGTCTTGATATGCAAAATGCTTACTGTCTAATCCCTCCTGAATTATTTAGCAAACACAAATATTGCATGCCAATAATACCTAGCAGCATGCATTAACCTCATCAAGTATTGATGAATTCTTTTCTAGTGCTAAAGAATTGCACAAGTGTCAGCCTGTCTCCTATCACCCATATGCCTCTTTACATAGAGGACCAGCATGTGGATGATATAATTCCACCACTAACATGAAATCATTAAATGCAACTGTGACTCTATAAAATACCAAAGAGAGGGCAAATTTTTTAGGTTTTACACTAGTCCTCTAGCTTGAAATTCCATGTTGCTAGTGGACCATATATCACTAGCATAATATTAGTTTAATCAGAAATCAGTCAACATGTTTTATTCAAGTATGGAAAGCTTCCAAAAACAAATTGAGGGTAAGTGTCATTAACAAAAAAGATTTGCAACACCATCTTTCATGTGGTTTTTACCTTATTAATGATTTAAATCATCTTAAATTTCATATATTCAAAAGTGCTTATTGTGTAGTTACTATATGCCATGGACTATGATAAAAAAAAAAAAAAAGAGGGAGACAGACATCACAGGAAACTTTCAGATAGCTCATAGACTACGAGAGTACTTCCGAACTTCTAAGGTGCTAAGAAACACGTAACAGGCGTCTCACAGAAAAAAACCCTTGTGGTCATAGAGAGAAAGAGGTAGTTTAGCACTGGCCAGCGTTAAGAAAGGAAAAACAAGAAAGCCAGAAAGTCAAGGAAGTATAAAAGGAGGTCTGGCAGAAAGGAGGGTTAACAAGGTTATACAAGGCACATAAGTGGGGAGACATATCCTCAGAGCCATCGGGGCCTATTAGAGAAGACTCCAAACAAGGAAGATACATTGATGGGGCATCAGTTTCAGAATACTCAAAAACAACAGACTTGAGAAAGACTTGGAAGAAGGAAGACTGTCACAGAACCAGATTTCCTGGAAGTTACCCACAGTGATAATGCACTAAAACCAGCCCTGGCAACCCAAGAAAAATATGCCCGTCTCTCTCCCAAGAGCTTATTCTCCTGAAAGAAAACTAATCCAACCATTATATTTCACCAAATTTTGTGCATAATTTCTAATTTCAAGCCAAGTACAATATCCTACTGTGGTCTCTCCACTGGCTTTCTACTTAGACATGCTCTCTCTCTCTCTGTCTTGATTTGGCTTCCTTTTTACATTCTTCTGTAAAAATTGCACCTCCTCACACTTCCTACTCTTCTTTCTTTCTCACCCTCTTTAATTTACATCAGATTGTCTCACACAAACACAATGTCAGAGTTCACTATATGATTGACAGTTACAGAATTTGGCTTTCATATCATGCTCATAATTCTGTCTTAGGGTTTTGATGTTCACCTGTGAATGTGTGGAATGCCATCCTTTTGTAGTTGTGGTACCAGGCAATCCCTTCAAATCCCAGAGATTTGCCCTGGGCTGAAAGATACTTTTCTTTGTCTTTTCTTTTGGTTCATGGTAATATCTAGACTAGTCAGTTACATAACGTTAGCCATTGATTGGTTACCTTGACTAATAGGTAAAAATATAAGCTAGGCCTATAGTTAAAATACTTAAAATACATATGAGAAGGGGCTGGAGAGATGGCTCATGGGTTAAGAACACTGGCTGCTCTTCCAGAGGTCCTGAGTTCAATTCCCAGCAACCACATGGTGGCTCACACAACCATCTATAATGAGATCAGATGCCGTCTTCTGGTATTCAGGTGTACTTGCAGACAGAACATTGTATATATGATAAATATGTATTAGAAATAGTCAGTAATCCTTAATTTAAATTTTGAATGTGCATGATAGTGGCAAGATCTCCTACTTCTTAGATGAAAATATATTACTTAACACTTTCATAGATTACATAGAGAAACACAGCTTCTTGGCAAGCATCCTATTGAGGTGGGACTTTTGGACGAAAAGCTTTTTATTGATGTTCTGACACTTGGCAGCTACTGGTTCACTATAAAAAGTTCAAGTTAGCAATCTGTGGATATTTCTAAAAAAGAAGATTTTTTTAATGTCTGGGCAAGTTGAAAAAAACCATACCGATCTTTTGGTCAAATTATCTTAATTGTTCTTACTGGGAAAGGGGCTTCCTAAGCAAGAGGTTTGTTTCTCATAGAAAAAATGATCAAGTCATGTATTCTTAGTTTCCGTAAGATATAATTTTTACTCTTGCCTTATCCACTATTTAACTCTGAATAAAAAATATTTTCTTTCTTCTATTTAATTTTGGAAGGTAGTATTATTGTCTTTAGAAAAGGTACTTTCCAAATTTTCACTTATTTGTGACTATAACTTTATTACTATTTTGTCATTTATTATCAATTAAATGGTAATAGTAGAGTATACATATAATAAGAAATAAAAATATTAATAATTCTAATAAATTTTTTAATTTTGACAATAGAAAGTTGTGCAGGGCATATGTCCATCCATTTTGATATCCAGAATCAATTTAATAGGTTGATTTCAAACAAAATTCATATTGGAACTCTTTTTTGTCATGTAACATAAAAATTTGAAAACTCTTTTTCTTCTTTCAAAAATGTCTCACTATTTTTATCTGGTAGCTAGTCCCTAAATGTTATTATATGTATTTATATTAGTATCAATCATGTTTCTCCTTCTGGGACCATGTAAAAATTTAGTAATTACCTTTAGGGAAAAGACAGGAATCTCAAAAGAATTTGAAAACAGTGCAGAAACTTTTTCCCCCACTGTATGCTATAATTCTAAAATGTTAGATTGTTGCTGAATAAGCATACGTTTATTTTTTTTTGTTAATTAACTTATTTATGTTATATCCTTATCTGAGCTTTCCACCCTCTTCCTCTCCCCCCAGTCCCTATCTCTCACTTCATATCCCCAGAGAAAGGAAGAGCTCCTATGGATATCAACCTGCCTTTGCATATTGCTTTGTAGAGAAAGAGAAAACAAAGGCAGTTAAGAGGGAAAGTAAAAGACATTCTGCTGCTGTTTTTCTCCCTTGGTTTACTCTCTCAAGGATACATTCTAGGAACTCCATAAGAAAACATGTTACACTTGGAAAACAAATATCTCACAAATAATACATGTTCAGATATTGACACTTTTTTATTTTATATAACCCAAAAATATATTCCTCACTTTTTTTGTTTGTTTTTTTTCTATTAAATTTTAATTTTTTATATTAATTACAGTTTATTTGCTTTGTATCCCAGTTGTAGCCCCCTTCCTCATTCCCTCCGAATCCCACCCTCTCACCCTCATCTCCTCCCTGACCCTCTCTAAGTTCACTAATAGGTGAGGTCCTCCTCCCCTTCCATCTGGCCCTAGCTTATCAGGTCTCATCAGGTGGCTGCAATGTCCTCCTCTGTAGATTTGCAAGGCTGCTCCTCCCCACAGGGGGATGAGGTCAAAGAGCCAGCCACTGAGTTCATGTCAGATACCGTCCTCATTCCCCATTCTAGGACACCTACTTGGATACTGAGCTGCCATGGGCCACTTCTAAGCAGGGTTTCTAGGTTATATTCATGAATGGTCCTTGGTTGGATACTCAGTCTCAGAAAAGACCCCTGTTCCCAGATGGTATATACTCACTTATAAGTGGATACTAGACCTATAAGATAGGATAAACATACTAAAATCTGTACACCTAAAGAAGCTAAACAAGGAGGAAGACCCAGGGTAAGATGATCAATCCTCACTTAGAAAGAAAAATGGGATGGACAGTGGAAGTAGGAGAAAACAAGTAACAGGACAGGAGCCTACCACAGAGGGCCTCTGAAAGACTCTACCTAGCAGTGTATCAAAGCAGATGTTGAGACTCAAACCTTGGGCAACATGCAGGGAATCATATGAAAGAAGGGGGAGTTAGTAAGACCTGGAGAGGACAGGAGCTTCACAAGGACCAAACATATTGCTCACTTTTAGCAAACAAATTGATGACATTAAAAATAATTCTTCAAAAATTCCAATTATTGAGAAATATGGAAAAATAGCACTTTTCTTAATTGTTTTACTTTCTTTCATCATCTTTGCTCAACCTTACTTTGGAGCCAAAAACTTTATGGGTCTGCGAGCCACAGGCTCACATATAGGTTTGCCGTGAAAACAGTAAAATTTGCTCCCTGTGATAAATTCTCAAAATTCCTTTGTTTGGGCACATTACATTGTTTACACCATCCTAGCAGGAGTCGCCCATGTCAAAGAGCCAAGCATATTATTGCCTTTAATTAACACTGTTGAGTTGTTAGCATACCCGAAAGCACTTTACACTCTCTGCTACCATACCTGAAATGCAGCCAACATCACCATGTAATCACTTTTGCACTAAATCAAATGAGATGTAATTTAACACTTATGAGGGGGACTGTAGGAGACATCTGTACTTTAATCCCCAGTACATTTCTTATATTTAAAAAATGTTAAAAAAAAAGAGGCATATTTATTTAGGACATCTGAATCTATACATTGTCTTCACATACATATGTGAAGAGAATGCATTTGAAGGGAATGCATTACTATCATCGTCATTATCTCAAGCATTATTCAGATATAATAAGATACAATATATAGGTGCTGGATCATTGAAACCTTTCCAAATCAAAGATTCATGGCCCTGTGCCTTCTAACATCCAGTCTTCCCATGTAATTCATCAGTTCTTTTCATTCTTTTCTTAGCTATCCATTTCCTCTCTCCTTTTGAAGCATTGGTATGTTTTTAAGTGTTAAGAAAAATAAATAAACAAACAAACAAAAAACCAAAAGCTCAAGTGAGGCTACTGTATAAATCCTGGCTCTGTCTCTTGTCTTGGAAATATGTACAAATCCTCTTTTGTGTCCCAATTTCCTTGTTTGTAGAAACTCTAGCAACTATCTCAAAATGCTGCAGTGAGTATTCAGCAAGTCTTCATAGAAGAATCAGCAGAACATTGTCTTTCAAATAGGTGTCCCTCTATATTAGCAGTAATATAGCTCATTAATGCTCATCCAGAGAACATATTGTTGTATCGATGTGTTATTCTGCATTTCTTTCCTGCTGCATGTCTCTACACAATTTGTGGGTCAAGTTTCCAAGTGGAATGGTCTACACAAAGTTTCTCTTCCTTTTAGTCATTCTGCTCCAGGTCTCTCTCCTTCCTCTCAGACTACTTTTCTGGATCTGGTCTTGTCAAGTTCATTTGAGAAGTTCTGATATTGTGGGTTATGCACCTTTCCCAATCACTGCTATTGACCTGTGTGCCATCAGCATTTGACAGTTGATGTATCTTTCTTAATTCCTTTGGACCATGATTTTCATTCCACCTGCCTCCCTTCTGTCATCCTTAAACTCCTCTTTGCTCATGTGTTCTATTATATTAGAAGTCATCCATACTGTTTCTGACATGAACTCAATCATGGGCTCTTTGACCTCCTCCCACCCTAGGCCACAGAAGAGGACTTTGCAGCCAGGCCTGAAGATACCTGATAAACCAGGGTCAAATGAAAGGGGAGGAGGTCCTCCCCAATCAGTGGACTTGGAAAGGGGCAGGGAGGAGTTGAGGGAGGAAGGGTAGGGTTGGGAGGGAATGAGGAAGCAGGATACAGCAGAGGTGTAATCTTAACAAACTGTAACTAATATTAAAAAATTATTAAAAAAATAAAAAAGAAGTCATCTATAAATGCAGGCCCTCTCTCCTATCCGTATTTCCTCTCACAAGCAAATATTGGCAGTGACTGACACAGACTCTGAAGGTAGACCACTGTGTCATTATATTCCTCACATTAATACCAAACTACAGATCCCTTCTACTAACCCAGCTATCTACCAAGTTTTACTTACTGACTAGCCTTTCTATATACAGAATCACTGGAATGAATATTATCTTGTTAGGATGTCAGCATATAGCCATCACTGCAGCCTGGCAATTTCTCCCTTTAAGTACTTCCAGAAATTCATAGAAGTTCCTGAGCCTCATTCTGCTCATTTTAGTTCAGGGCCCTTGGATTGCATCATGAACAACAACAGTTGCTTCCTGTCTTTCCTCTCTGGTTTGGCTAGCCGCCTTCTCCCTGAAAAGATACTGTTGGCTTTCATTGCAGAATCTTTTTACTACCAACTACAGCTACTAGAACAAAAGAAAATAACAACTTTACCATGGGCTTTTGTATACACAGTCTAAACAGTATTTATCTAATACACTACATGGATATATCACATTTATGTTGGGATTCAGACCCGGTGGTGCCTGTCAACATTCCAAGCAGTCCTGGCCTCAGGTTCTCCTAGAATGTCTCAGCTTCTAGCTATTACAGGGCCTGGCTGGCATAACCTGCTCTTTATGCTGAACTTCCAAGTCCAGGGGCTGGGCTTTCTGTCCTGCAGAGGCTCCGCCCTTTATAATCAAGACATTTGCACTCTCTCAAGCTCTGCTTTCTTAAAGCTTCTCTCTCTCTCTGCATGATGACTTCCCTGGCCTTGTTCCTCGGGACCAGTGAACCCATTCAAAAGCTGCCCCCAATAAACCTGTCTTTGTACGTTAATTTGGCTTGAAATGGCTCATTTTCTAAGAGGAGAATTTCTATTAGTTAGTTCTTAAATGTTTGAAAAAGTGTCTACTTATTCTTCTATTTTGGTTACCCCTTTCAAAGTCTCTAAACAGCATAAAATCAGAAAAATTATGTCACTATAGCACTTCTAGTTCAACAATTAGTTTTGAAGATATGAGGGAATTTGTAAAGAAATATTCAAATAATTCAAATAATGCAACAGGGAAATTCTGCCATGTTTACTATATCACCTAAGAAAATATCAACCAAGAAAGACAGAAAGTATACCTCATGTGTTGGAAAATCACTACTTACACTTTTGGAGAATGTTTTTGAAGGAAGGGTCTATTTCTAATTTGTTTACTTGTTAGTACCAAATGGAGGTCAGCTGGAGCCATATGTATGATCTTTGGAAGCTGACAGAATAAAGCATACAGCTTTACTGCTCCTTCCAAAAACAATGTGACTTTATTTAAGTTACAAAAGAAACACCATAATCAAGAAAATTTGAATACTGTTACCTAACCTCAGTAATATAAAAGCATATTATGTGACATCAACACCTTAGAAGACACTAAATACCTATTTTATTACTCTGTCCTTAGGTTTAAGATGCTGTATTAGTCCACGTGAGTGAATTCCTTCCCAGGCCCACCTGAGGGGGCTTCATATCAAGAGGGAAGAGACTGGGCATGTCTGGTTGCATCCCTTTCTTAGCTCTCCCTGCAATCTGCTCCTGAATAAAGACGATCATAAGAGACTTCTCTTGGGTTATTAGTTGGGAAGAGGGGGGGGCAAAGCTTGTTATTCTCTGTTATTTATTTCATCTTAAGATTTTTAGCCATTATCATGCTGTTATCATTACATAAATTTCTTTGTTTCTGTCAGTTTCTATCACGTAACCTTTTCTTTTGTGTATTTCTGTGTGTTCAGTTCTCCAGTACTTTTGTTAGTTGACTTTGTGACTCAATACTCAGTTACACTACAGACCATTCAGCTAAGATTTATTAGCCAAACTGATTTCCTTAGTAATTTATGCTTAGGCCTCTGAATCTGCAGATTTCCCCTTCTTGGATTCAACCAACTGTAACTCAAAAATATTTGAAAAAAATATATTTATAGTGAATAACTATAAACATATTTGACATTATACTATGCAAACATAATAAAATGAAAATAAGCAAAATTAAATACCACTTGCTGAGCATCTCCATGGTATTAGCTATTATAAATAATTTGGATTGATTTAAAGCATATGTGTTTGGATTACATATAAAAACTACACTACAAAGACCTTGACGATCCTACAGGACTTCACCTATTTAAATGTCTGTGGATATTGAAGAGCCACTTTCCTCTGGTTTGTTGGTGCACTTTATTTTAATTAAATTTTTATATTTTACATTAATTACATTTTATTTGCTTTGTATCCTAGCTGTAACTCCCTCCCTCATTTCCTCCCAATCCTACTCTTTCTCCCTCATCTCCTTCCATGCCCCTCTCCAAGTCCACTGATAGGGGAGGTCCTCCCCTTCCTTCTGACCCTAGTTTATCATGCCTCATCAGGACAGGCTGCGATGTTGGCTTACTTCTACCCTTTATATTTTCAGACATGTAAAACATCACGTACCTCCCCCATACCAGTATAGTATAAATAGCACAGTAGTAACTAAAATGACCTAATCATTGCAAAGCAGATTAAACCTTTGATGAGGGTATTGCTGAGATAAAATTTTCAATATAGTCTTTCACAGTTCATAAGACAAACAGCAAAAGATCCACTTGACTGTGACAGTGTTTGTAGCTACTGCCTTTGGGAATCAGGCTTGGTTCTAAAGATACAACATAAAATAGGCACAATACCACAGAAGTCATACAAAAGGGAATACAGACTAGAGTCTGATTTGTCTGGCACCTATTGGGCTTTCAGTGAAAATAACATATGAAATCGACAGGGATTAGCACAGTGTTGTTTTCCAGGATACTTTCATTTTTATAAAGCAAAATAAAAGTTTCATGAGAAGACTGAAGGTGAATTATGGTTGTACAAAATATAACATATATATATATATATACATATATATGCATATATATCATATATATACATATATATACACATATGTATGCATATATATCATAAGGTAATGGAGAATACACAAGCATTGTGCAATATAAAAGAATTCAGTAACTCATTAAGTATTTGGCCAATGAATGTAACCTTAACTATGGCACGTTCATGATCTGCTGCTTGTTCTATAGCAGTTTATGTTGAAAATGAGAATAGAGTGAATGAAGAAAATAGTGTTTAAGATAGTAGAGATGGTTGTGCATAGTGGCACACACATTTAATCCCAGCATTCTGGAGGCCCAGGCAGGCACATCTCTGAGTTTGTAGCCATCCTGATCTATAGAGGGAGTTCCAGGACAGCCAGGGCTGTGATACAAAGTAACCCTGTCTCCAAAGGGAAAAAAAAGACAAAAGAATGAAGAAGGAAAGAATAAAAGAAAGAGAGAAAGAAAGAAAGAAAGAAAGAAAGAAAGAAAGAAAGAAAGAAAGAAAGAA
>NW_026594083.1:3418582-3465923 GCF_907164565.1 Psammomys obesus | reverse complement strand
GAAAGAAAGAAAGAAAGAAAGAAAGAAAGAAAGAAAGAAAGAAAGAACAGAGAAGAAAATAGAAGCATTGGTAAAAATGTCATGATATTCACAGTGACTGTTTAAGTTATTTTATGCAGTGTGCACTATTTCTGAAGCATGAAATGGGCATATTCTGTGCTGTCATGTTAGAGCTTACATGAACCACAGGAAAAGTTACGCTGGTGGTAGTCAATGATTAGTTACTTCTGTGTTTCTGCCCGATGTGGTATTGGTGGAGGTGTTGCCCACTTACGAGGATTAAATTATGCTACATTTTATAATTAACCATTAATTAATAAGTGTGAGTTCTTAAAGAAAAAAAAACTATTGGTAACAGATTTTCTCCTCTCCTTCAAAAAAAAAAAAATCCTCACTGTTTCCTTTGCAGCGTTGACCCTTAAAGTCAGGCATCACATTTTATGGTTTATTTATAGTAATGACATTTAAATGCCAGCTTTTTAGCCTGCTAGTAATATTTATGAAAGGCTATATATTCAAGTATAAAGAACTTTACTGGGTTATACAGGAAAAACCTTTTCTTACAAGAATAAATTCTATTTCTTTTTTTGTTCAGTGGAAAATTGTCATGCAGTGTATCACATTGTAAAATAAAAATGTACACTCACAATAGGGTTCATGGGCTAGGATAGTCCCAGGGTTTTTTTTTTTTTTTTCTCCTAAAACCTATTCACTATGAAAACTATATAGAAAACTATGAATAAAAAAAAAGTAACTTAAATATCTAACTTAAAGCCAGCACAGTTTACCTAGATTCCCTTTCCTCACTTCTGTTTATTAAAAAAAAAAAAAAGTTTTCTACCTCATAATGTGAGATGTTTGTATCTATACTGCTGTTACACGCCCTGTTAACAATAGTGGTACTATTCCATGTTGTGTTTGGATCTCTCTTCACTCAGTAGTGGCAATGGTGGATAGATTTATTTTCAGATACTGTCCCAAGGATCTATCTAGACAAAGTACTTTCAAATAAAAACGAGAAAAAGAAGTAAGACAAAAACAAAATTTTCCCAACACAGAAACTTATTCAGAGATCAGTGTTCAGATTTGTACCTTTTGACAGCTCTATTTTTATAACCTTCTTAGTTACAGAGAAAGAAAAAACAGGTTCCTGAAATGTCTGGAAGAGTCACAACAAATGATAATAGAATCCTATTTCAAAGCAATTAAAAAACACATGGCTTGTTTGCCAAAAATGTAGAACTTGGTTACAAGTGAAAAGTACATTTTACAACCCAGGGATTCAGTAGGCAAACTGAGCACAGACTAAGCTCTGATGTTATTTTTTATGATCTCCCTGAGGACAGACGCTCTAATTTCCTTACTGTATGCTTATAGATATTGTCTCATTATTTGTCCACAGCAGATGCTTACTAAATATTTGGTCAAGCAAATGAGCAACCAGATTTATAATCTTGAGTGGCAGTGTAAAGAGGACTAAAGAATGATGAGTTACAAGTTTTTCTCAAGGTTATGTATGTTGATATAATTTGTAAATATACACATTTACACGCGCGCGCGCACACACACACACACACACACACAAGCAAATAATTTCTGGAGTAATTGCATTATTATCTTCAAAATCAAAATAACTTGCACAATGGTCCATTCTTTAGTATTGACCTACCTGCTCCTCATGGACTTCCTCAGGTTCAGTGATTCTGTCTTTTCTCTTTTTTTTAATGGTGTCTACAATTCTTCTATAACTGCTCCTTAGATAACACTTTTTCAATATTTTCTTTTTGATCTATACCCCACTTTCTCCACCATTATGTGGAGTACACTTAATAATTGTCATCATTCTTATTCCTGGTATACACACCAAATTGATGTTATCAGAAAATTTTACTATAAGCTCTACCCTTTATTTCTAAGTGTATTATAGAGTCTTAATTATATTGCATACCTAATATAATGTACCCTGTTTAAATATGTGTTTTCTCTAATATCATTAACATGCAGTATTGATTCACCTAGTTGTTTATACAATTTTAAATAAACCCCACTTCTTTCTTTTATTTGAACAAACTTGTGATTCAATTGAGTTTATGCATTTCTGGTGCATATAACACACCAGAAACACTTTATATAAATACCGTCTTTAAAATAGGAGAAACGATTATGTTTAGCAGAAAAGATCAGAATGTGACAGTGTTATAGTATGATTGTTATCTCACTGAACTTTGGCCACCACTGCCAATTTTTCCATCAATTTTGTGTTTGCGGGTTGTGACTTCCTTTCAGAAACTGAGATACTGAAGTCACTATCCCTAGTGTAGCCAATGGCAAGGCTTGGAGATGAAGTGTCCCACTGAACAGTCACATATGCAGGATTCGTCCACAATTGGCAGGTTTACTCATTGAGAAGTGGTGCTGATTTTAAACATGCTGCATTCGTCTGTGGAATCGTTGAGAAATGGTAAGAGGTAGGCCTCAGTAAGAAATATGTCATTGTGCCTGTACTTTTGCACATCATCTTGTCCCTGCATCATGTCTGTCCCTGTCCTTGCTGTCCACCAGGAAATGAGCATCTCATGCCTACTGTGTCCTTCTGCGATGGTGCTCAGCTTTAGGACATACCCAGAAACAGCAGAGACGGATGAATATTGACAGAATTTATGACCCAAGACAAACCTTTCCTCCTTTAAGTGTCTTCAGACACTTAACGTCTTGCAAGGTTTGAAAACTAAGTAATACTGTGAAGACTAGAACAAACCCAATTTGCCTTTGGCAAACAAATATACACACCCTCTGAACTATGTAGCTCTCTAAACACGTGCTATCTGTAGAGAGAGCTCTGTTTTCTTCTATCCTTCATATTTTTGTATTTTTTGTATTTTTTTAATTTTCTTCAATCCTTCAAATGAATCTTAGAAGATATTTCTGATATCCTCATACAGATTTTAAATCCTCACTGTTCTCAGGACCTGATGCTAAATCCACTTGTTAAAATGTTTCCCATTGTTTCGTAGAAATGAACCAACCCCCAGGGTCACAGCTCTCTTTCTCAATGATATATTTCACCTTGTGGATGCCCCTTTAGGAATCTGCTATCTACCAAAGAAAACAATAACAGGAAAAACAACAGTGAAAATAACAATAACAGCTAACAATTATACACTGCTAATTATGTGTTAGGCGCGATTCCAACCACAGAATCCTCGGCCTTGCTCTCTTTCTATTCATAAGATTACACACTTTCTTCTTCCGGCAATGATAACAATCATAAATGTGGAAATTGAGAGAGTACTTTCTTCTTGTGCTGGATTTTATTCTCTTGCCAGGGTAATACAATGCTGTCCTTTAGGCATGTTGAAAATTTTGATAGTGTGTTTTATTTCCATTATTAACTTGAAAAATGCTGATTTTGTCTTAGCAAACTAAAATGTTTCTTAGACAAATCAGCATAGTAGAAATTTTCATCACTTCCAGTGCTTCTTAAAATTACAGTGAAATAGAATTACCTGGAATGTTTGCTAAAGTTTACATTGGGAAATCAGTTTTGACTTAGTTAAAAAGAGAGGACCACTGAATTTTCACTTTAAAAAGTTCTCAGAAAGTTTTTGCTAAAGATCACATCCATGGATTACATGTTGACACCTCATTTAATTCATAATCATTGATTGACTAATGCTGTTTTACAATTTTTTCCACAAGCTGCTACTGTTACTCATTGAGGAGAGAATAATATTCCACTGTTGATAGATGTTCAAATAGTAGGGACAGATCCAAAGTCACCTAGTTTGGTAGGGATGCCTTGACAATGAAGTTTTCTTATTTCAGGTCTGGCTAGGAAACTTTATCTTTAGTTGTAAAACTCCATATGTGTTCATCATTATACACATGTCAAAGCAATGCACAAAGCCAAGCCTCTGATGGCTTGTTCCTATTTTTCTTAATTAAAAAATAATATTTCTTTAATTCTTGGTAGGTCGATAGGAGAACATCATAATTATGTTTAGTTTTTTCTCATGTTAACAGAAGTGATTTTCTTGAAACTATCACTCTGTGAAGCTCCCCCTAGTGTCCTTAACTACATCTAAACAAACTAAGCAAAAGAGAGGACCCTAACTAAAATGCTCAATCCCCATCCTGAAAGGCAAAGAGGATGGACATCAGAAGAAGAAAACAGGAAACAACCTAGGAACCTGCTACAGAGGGCCTCTGAAAGTCAGAAGAAGAAAGCAGGAAACAACCTAGGAACCTGCCACAGAGGGCCTCTGAAAGCCTCTGCCCTGCAGACTATCAAAGCAGATGCTGAGCCTGATGGCCAGAATGAATGGAATTTTATGTAAGAAGTGGGAAATAGCAAGAGCTAGAGAGGACAGGAACTCCACAAGGAGAGCAACAGAGCAAGAAAATTTGAACACAGGGAACTTCCCAGAGACTCATACTCCAACCAAGGACTATTCATGGAGATAACCTAGAACCCCTGCACAGATGTAGCCCATGGCAGTTCAGTGTCCAAGTGGATTACATAGTAAAGGGAAGAGGGACTGCCTCTGACATAATCTGATTGGCCTGCTCTTTGATCACCTCCCCCTGAGGGGGAAGCAGGCTTACCAGGCCACAGAAGATGACAATGCAGCCACTTCTGATGAGAATTGATAGACTAAGATCAGAAAGAAGGAGAGGAGAACCTCCCCTATCAGTGGACTTGGGGAGGTGCATGCATGCAGAAAGGGGAGGGAGGGTGGGATCAGGAGGGGAGGAGGGAGGGGCTTATGGGGGGATACAAAATGAATAAAGTGTAATTAATAAAAGTTAAATAAAAAATTTAAAATAAAGTAACTCACAGATTTCTTTCCTGAAGTGGATGCATTCAGTAATGAATTAGAGATATCTCAGAAGGAGAAAAGTAGTTCTTAGTAGAAATGTTTTAAAAGATGGATTCAATACACTCATACTCTCATTTCAAAAGCATGGCTTCATCTGACGCCTTAATCATGTTTACAGCAATATTTGCTTTACAATAATCGAGGAATTTCCCAATAGACTGAATATTATTTGTTTTAGTCATTGTGATCCTTAGTATTACCAATTTGACATCACCTAGAATAATCTGGCAAGAGATTGTCAGTGGGAAACTGTGACACATTTTGCTACATTTCTCAGTCTACATTTTGCTGGCCTTTGGGCATGTCTGAGGTAGATTGTCTTAACCAAGTTAATTGATATATTTGGTCAGTTTGGTATCAATGTTATTGTGGATGGCAACATACCCTAGACATAGGTGGTAGTTCTGACCTGTATGAGAGTGAATACACTAAACTGAACACCAGCCAGCAAGCAAGCAAGCAAGCAAGCAGTATGTATCCATGAATGTCTGCTCTTGACATTGGCTGTGACACAGTGGCTGTTTGAGATTCTGCTTTGATCTCCCACAAGATAGTTGATGTGTAAATGGGAAAGATCTTTATGAGTATTTTCTAAAGGATTTATTTAACTTTTTACCTTACCTCTGTTTTTTTTTAATTTTTCTAATTTTATTTGCATCTTTTTTTTATTAATTACACTTTATTCATTTTGTATCCCCCCATAAGCCCCTCCCTCCTCCCCTCCCGATCCCACCCTCCCTCCCCTTTCTGCATGCATGCCACTCCCCAAGTTCACTGATAGGGGAGGTTCTCCTCTCCTTTCTGATCTTAGTCTATCAGTTCACATCAAAATTGGCTGCATTGTCCTCTACTGTGGCCTGGTAAGGCTGCTCCCCCCTCAGGGGGAGGTGATCAAAGAGCAGGCTAATCAGATTACGTCAGAGGTAGTCCCTCTTCCCATTACTATGGAACCTGCTTGGACACTGAACTGTCATGGGCTACATCTGTGCACCTTACCTCTGTTTTATAACAACTGTATAAAATCATATTTTTCAATTATGTGCTTTTCCCTGTGGTTGTTGATGCTGTCCGCACTTAATATAAGCTTCACAATTGTATACATTTTCCTTCATGTTCCAATTTACTTCACTTTATTTAATGTATGTGCTGTCTTATAATAGCTTCCCATTGAATGAAATGTTTTCTAAAGAATGTCATTGGGACTTTCACAGGATATGATATTATTTTCCAAATCAAACGTTAAAGTATATACCCTTGTCTTTCTTCAACTATAAGGCAGTGTACAGGTAACACAATGTGCAGCAGCCATTCCATTCCCACCCCTCCCACTGTGCAGCACAGTGTCACCTAATGTGTGTCATACCCACTGATGACTGACTGGAGATGACCGACTCGATTTCCATCACAGAACTATTAGAATGATTATGTAAGGTGTATGATTCGGTTGTGTGCAAAAGTCAATATATGTGTCTATAAAATTGTGGATGAATATTGGATACAAATCAAGCACTCTTCTAACATTTACCAATTGTTGCCAATTGACACAATGAGACACAGTTACAGATTTTTGTCATTCTCTTCTTTAGACCTTAAATCAATTTCTATCTGCATCACTCATTCAGAAACATTAGACAAGCTTACAACAGAATGCGACTTTGCCATGCATTGCTACATGAAATTACGTGCAGCAAGTCTCTAATGAGCATAAAGTGTGGCCATATCTAAGACGAGATTATAATAAATTCACACTTAATGGATTCGTCTCTGGATTTCAAATCTAGTTTCCTGAATATGATTCAGGATTTTGATTTTCTCATAAACATAGCTATTTTACTCTTTTTAAAAAAAAATATTTATTTATTTATTATGTATACAATGTTCTGTCTGCATGTATACTTGAATCACAGGCACTGGGTGAAGCCAGAAGCCTCTCTGATTAACTAGTGCCCCCATCCACATTTTCAAACCAACTCTCGTTTGCTTTTTTGTTGTTGTTGTTGTTGTTTTGTTTTGACTATTTTCCCTCCTAAGACCAAATGGAAATTGCCGTAGAGCTCCAGGGAATCTCGATGCGCCAGCTTCTGCTGAGCCTGGGCTAATGAGCAAGCATGGAGAGGCATTATCCTAGCTGGTCTTCACAGAAAGAAGAGACTATGGCATCCAGCATTAACTGGCTGTCCGGAATGAATGTTGTGCTTGTGATGGCATAAGGCAGCCTGGACTTAAAAGAAGAGATCATGTCATTCGACTATCCCTGGTTCAAGATATTAAGTATGGACCCCAGTTCCTTGCAGATGATGACCTCAAGACTACTGCAGCTGGAAACCCAGGAAATCTAAATTGCTACAACTATCTATACAGGGTGAAAACTCTAGACGCCATCACGCCTCTGAGTAAGCATTTCATGCTGAAGGCCGCACCCCTGTTCTTTATTTGGTAAGAATTTCCACTCCTGCTTGCTAGATCTGCAGACCGCTAGCACTCCAGTCAAGGGTGTTGGCAAGGCCCTCATTGATACTCTCCGGGGGATGTGAGACAGTGTGCTATGGCACAGGGGTCTTTGGGCAGAGTGAGTACTTGCGGTATCAGGAGGTCTTAGGTGAGCTGGCCGCTCTGATCAAAGCACGAATTGGAATCTCTCAGAGACACCAGTCTGCAGCCAGAGACCTAATCGAGTGCATGAGATGTCAGCAGCAACCATCCGGGTCACATACCTCTCCTCCAGTCAGAAGAGCAAACATCCTAAATGCTTCCTCGAACTGAAGAGGTTTTAGGACAACTTTTAGGACACACTGGAGAGTACTCTTTGATGGAGCTACACAGATGCCAGCTGTGTGGCATTCAGGATACCTGGTTCAGCAGACTCGGAGTTTATTTGCCAAAGCTTCTGTTGAGTCCAGAGTTCTCACAGAGCTGAGTCTGAGAGGTCATTCCCAACCCTTTCATTTATGGCTAAGACCTCATTATCTCCCAATAGCACTTTTTTTTTTCCTTCTGAACTTGAATTCAGAAGTCATTCTTAATATTTCTGTCAATGCTACCCTGAATATCCTCGCTTGTTTTTGGCTCTAATCCACCTACCCTCTTCAAGGTTGTTTAGTCCCAAAGGTGAGATGTCTTCTAAGACTACCCCATTGCACTCAACTGGATAGGAATATCTGGGTTTAGAGAACCTCAGATTTGATTGGAGGGAGTTCATGAGGAAAGGAGAGCGAGTAAGTGGGTGGAATATCCTCTGGAATTTTGATGCCCATTCAAACCAGTATTGATACATGAACAAGATCTTTCCCGACCTTCACCCAATACCATTAGGACAAGTCAAAATGAATGTTCTGGCACTTGGCATTACCTGAGCTGTGATGGTGAGAAACACCGTGAAGGAGTGGTTTCCTCTGATGTCGGTGTATTAGTCTCAGTTTACAAATTATTTAATAAAATTAAGTATTAAAAGCATGAAAAATTAAATAAAAAATTTGTCTGTAAAATGTATGCTAATAATATTTTTAAAAGTAATTGAACTTGAAATTGGTCTCCCAACCATATTGATTTGTAATCCTTGAGCCTGAGCACTCTTTGTTGATATGAAATGCTGACATTTGGTATAGGTGCAGATTTTGACAAGACTAATAATACTATTTATACATGTAATTATTTAAATTACCCATGCTGCCTCAGTTTAATTGTGTTCTCTAAATTGGCATGCATAATTTATAACATCAAGGCTGTCAACCATCAATCTGCATTTTAGGCAGCAGCACATCAATCAAATGACAGCATAAAGTGTTTGAGTGACTTTAGAAAAGAACTTCAACTTTGGAAGTTTGCATTGTCTCTATGAACTCACACCATTTGTGTTTTTTATTATATCTGCTTTCATATCTTTTGAAATTTTATATTCATGATAATAAAGATATATTCCTGTAGGAAGAATAAACATATGTCATTTTTAGGAGTGTGGATAATCCACCACATCAGAAATTGTGTAGCATAGCTTTTCAAAATGCCATTTTAAGTACTTAAAAACTAAAATTTCTGGCACATATTCTATTTAAATGTATTTTATCAAATTATTATATAATTATATTCTGGTATTATGCTATCAAGCATATTGGAAGATCAATTAACAAACAATTACAAAATGATGATGAAAACTCTATTTTGAGATGCCTTCAACATTTACAGTATGATAGAATATCATCATTGATGACTAAAGCTCTCTTCTTCATTGCCTACTTTTAGAGAAGTTATTGAAAAGGAAAATTCTTTCCCATCTGAAACTGTAATAGTTTCAGATACTGTGAAATTTTCTAAGGGAGAGTGTCATTTTGCTGAAGAATAGAATCAATAAAAATGAGAACATTTGTTTTTTTGAAAATGGACACAAGAAAAGCTGTGAAGGTGCCTGTGTACACTAAATGATTCTTTCATTACTTTTCTCATATTGAGTTTAAATATGCATTACAAAATGAAAGACAAAACAAATCATGAAAGTTTCTGGAAGCTCCTGAGTTCCGTTTGTATACATTCATGTCCTGCAGGCCCAGGTAGAAGATTAACTGCTAGATAATAAACCTTGATGTCAATGAGTGTAGTCTCTTGAACTGGAGAATCACACTCTACCTCTTTTATGACAGATATAATATGAACATTAACCACTTTTTTTTTTTTTTCAGAATACCTTGGTCAACATAAGAGAGGAAAAGTTCTAAAACAAACTATCATGAAAAGAAATGTTTAAGAACTGAAGTTAGATATGATTTTAATATTATTTATTTTCTCAACTCTTTTAATTATCTATGTGAAAAATCTACATGGACACATTCTGGACATTAAAGATAATCTTGATGTTATTTGAAACAATAGAGCACAAACACAGGCTATAATATTGAAGTGCCATGACACAGGGCTGAGTAACCTCTAAGTTTAGAGTTCTGATTGTGTTTATACATGAAAGGCCCAGAAGTCTCTAACAGTTACAGTTACTGTGAATATTATTCTGTTTTTAAAGAAGAATGATATTTTATTGAAGATTAAAATCAGAGAAATGAGAACATTTATGTTTTTAGAAAACGGAAACAAAAAGCTGTGAAAGTGCTTGTGTATGCTAAATTATGTTTTCATCAGTTTTCTTATATTAAAGTATGCTTTGGAAAATGAATAACACACATATCCCTCAAATATTGAAAATAATTATAGAACTCTCCAGTTCTGAGCTATTTTTCCAACACAGATAATTTTTAATTTTGAACAGTTTTTCATGTGGCTTAAGATATTATATTTCCAAGGAGAATGACCTTGACATAACCAAGACCAACTCTAACTAACAAAGGAAGTCAGATACAAAAAACGGTCAGAATAGATTAAGAGGACCACATTTGTGTATTTCTTACCCAATTAATATTGAACATTTGAAAAGGTATTAATATGATTTATCCATTAAATATTTTCATATAGCTGGCATTAAAATATAAACATTTTCTGTCCTGTTCTCTGTCTTCTCCTGCTTCTGATGCAGAGGACCTAAAACCCTGATAGCTCAGATGTAGCTGATAGACTCAGCATCCAAGTGGGGTCCCTAGGAAGTAAAGCATTGGCCTTCTCTGGCATGAAATCAATGGCAGACTTTCTGATCACTTCCCACTTCCTGGCACGCCTGGCCAGGCCACAGAAGAAGACAATGCAGCCTGTCCTGATGAGACCTGATAGGCTAGGGTCAGATGGAAGGGGAGGAGGACCGCTCCTATCAGTGGACTTGGGGAGGAGCATGGGAGGAGAAGAGAGAGGGAGGGTGATATTGGGAGGAGATGAGGGAGGGGGCCACAGCAGGGATACAAATTGAATAAATTGTAACAAATGATAATTTAAAAATTAAGAAATATGTAAACATGTTATAACATATCAAATATCAACATTTTTCTCTATCAGTTTCCTATCAGAGCACAACAAATTATCAGATAGTTAACATTTACAAGTGTATGCTTTGATGACTCCAGCTCTGTAAATCAGAAGTTGCAGTACAAGTTCATAGGGCTCTCTGTTTAGCAGTCTCTCTCTGGATGTTCTTGCTTTAGAGGTTTACTGTAGGTGTTCTTGGAAAAAAATTCACTTCCACAAACATGCTGAACATTGACAGAGTTCATTCCTTACAGACAAGGAGAAGTGCTTTCATTGTGGTTATCAATCTAATGTAACATAAAACAAACAAATTCTTTTTATATACTCACACTTATTCCATCAACAAATATGTGTAGAATTGAGTAGGCCACCAGTCATTGTAGCTAACTTTGAGATGTATTAGTGAACATAGGATGAACTCTGATTGGAAAAGGTCTATCTTACAAAATATCATAATAAAGGATAAGAACCAGCAGGAAACTCAACTAATAAAAACCACTGGCCTTATTCCAGGTGAAATTTATTGTAAAACTAGTGGGCACCATTCTTTCAAGTTGGTGTTGAAGTGGAATATAATAATGCATCTGATGCTATTTTATAAAACAAAACCAACGATTTTCTAAAAGTTTCTCATCCAAGTGAATTATCTTGTATTTGTGTGAGTGTGGCATTAAGGATGCTTGAATCCCAGCTCTTTCTAAAGCTTTAGTCATTGATAGATCATTGAGACTAACTAATGACCTAGAAAAAGATGTTGGGGTATTCCAACCATGCCTGAAAAATGAGACCATCAGTTCAGAGCCAAAGGCAGTTAAGAAAAAGCAGCATTTAAGTTTCCAGGGTCCTGTTGGAATCTCCAAGAAATTGGAAGGTGATTTTTACATGCTTAATACTCAGGTCAAAATTCAATGTCTTGTTAACCACCTTAAAATAGATGATCAGAACATGAAAATTACATATGGCCTAGACTAATGATTATCATCTTAGCTGGTACTTTTCAGAAATTAACCAATTGCATTGATTTTCTTTTTTTTCTTTCTTTTTTTAAATTTTTTATTAATTACACTTTATTCATTTTGTATCCCCCATAAGCCCCTCCCTCCACCCCTCCTGATCCCACCCTCCCTCCCGCTTCTTCATGCATGCCCCTCCCCAAGTCCACTGATAGGTGAGGTTCTCCTCTCCTTTCTGATCTTAGTCTATCAGTTCTCATCAGAAGTGGCTGCATTGTCATCTTCTGTGGCCTGGTAAGGCTGCTCCCCCCTCAGGGGGAGGTGATCAACGAGCAGGCCAATCAGATTATGTCAGAGGCAGTCCCTTTTCCCATTACTATGTAACCCACTTGGACACTGAACTGCCATTGATTTTCTAAAATAAAATAGTTAGCTGGCAATTGTGGTAAATTCATTAATTTTATCATCTCTCTTCTTTCATTGACAATACTGAAGGAAATTCCATGCCTTAAAGAAGTCAATATAACTTAGAGAAGTTAAAATTGGGTTTAAACTTGTCTTCTTGAAACTATCCTTGTATTGATGGCAGCAAAATGTTTGATTTTGTTATTTTCAGATGATTTATTGGATGTTTTTAATAACTTCTGAAAACAAGTATATATTAGCAATTATAGTACCTGCTTCAAAAGTATAAAAATATGAAAATTGGGAATCTAAGATTCAACCACCTAATTCTTTAATAAAAAGGTTACTTATAAAGTGAAGGAAACATTCCTATAAAAACTGTTACAAAGCAGAATGGTGTTGCAATGAACATACAGTAAACATCCTGTCAGATTTCTTACAGTGAAACAATTACTTAGTTTATCCTATAACCATCATTTAGGGAACATGAAAAAACCATTCAAAGCAAGTATATTTAGCAATTAATGCTCTAATTTCTCAAAAGGATAGGCTAGTCTTCTAAGAAACATTCTCCTAAGGCTGCAGACTTTGTTGAAGCAGAGATGGATTATAATATAATTTTTCTCTGCTCTTGTCTTGATTCTTTTTGAACAAAAACAAAAGTCTATGGAGCCGGTTTGTGCATATGGTCAAAGTTTAATAGATTCTCTATATTGAAGAAACTCACCAGCATTCTTTCTTATCAGCAATGAAATTGAAAATGAAAAAAATACGGAGAGTGATAACCTAAATGGCATTAAAAATATTGCTTTGCTACATTTCTAACTGTTTTTAAAAGTTATTTAAACCAGAGGAAATGCTTAAAATGCAAAATTCAAGCTCCCAAAAGTCTAAAGCTGTATGAGAGATATAAGAAAGTTTAAGTTAAAATTAAAACGAGGGAATATTTGTTTTATTCAAACAGTTTTAAAGTTTGCACAAATGGCCTTTAAAAGGTTAAATATGCATGAAGTCTGTGAAACAACTGGGATTTGTGTTTATTCCTAGAGTATATCGCAAATTATCTTATTATTTACAGTGTTCCAGACTCCTAAAAAATTCAAAGCACAAAGCACATTTGGACTCCAGCTCTTTGAAAAAGGAAATTTCATCATGAACTAATATATATAATACAATGCCTCAAGGGCTTTATCTAAAATAGTATCCATTACCTTCCTGAGTACTTCTTATACTTATTTGTTTTTATTCATAATTATTATTGGTTTTAGTTGAGTGGCTTTTTCTGACTATCACTTTATAGCCATTAGCATGTAAATATGACAGCAGTATTTTTAGCAAAGAATTTGGAGCTGGTTGGATAGATAAAAAATACCATGTATTCTAAAGAAATAAAAGCTCTGCTTTGAACTATACACCGTAATTTACTCTTAAAATAAGCACCCTAGATTACATGTGTACCAGAATAATTTTTTATGGAAAATTATAACTACTATAGGCTTAACATTTATATTTTCTCCAAATTCATATTTTGAAACCTAAATCCCTCCTAAAATATTTGAAGTTTGTACTTTGGGAGGAAATGAGGAAATGAAGATAGAGATCTCATGAATGAGATGCTTGCCTTCATAAAACAAGACATGAGTGAGAACGCAATAAGGAAGCAGCTACCCTCAAATTCAAGTGTCTTCACCAGACCCTGAATCCATAGGTACCAGAATCTTAGACTGTCCAGCATGTACAGTGATGATCAAATTTTGTTGTTTAAATTTCATCTGAACTACAGTGTCTGAAAAACAAAAAAATATAACATATCTGGAAAATATATTAATACATTTCTATATAATACAGGAAATAACTTACGCAGTTACAGACACTAGAAAAATATTTTGGATTTATAAAAAATGCAAATGGATGTTTCAAATAATTTATATTATTATATATTATTTTGTGTATATACAATATTTTCATGAGGTGTAGGAGTTGTATAACTTATATAATGACAATATATATTTAATGAAATTTATTCCTACGGAGAGAATAGCAATAACAGACACAGTCTTACAAAGGAAACATGGAAAGTGAAAGAAAACTGTATTAATAATTTCAACAAATTGTTTAAAATCAACAATATTCACAGATCATGTACGTATGCTTAGATTTTTGACTTAAAAATCATATATCATATATATGTGAATTAATTCTACTATTTTATAATGTTAAAAATTCTAAATGTGAATCAAAACAGAGCTTTCTTACAGTTTTAGGAACCAATTGTGTAACTAACAGTTTCTTTGCAAACTGTGCACTCCAAATTCAGCCAATCTGCACCAAACCGAGTTCAGCATCTCAGCCCTCTGCCCTAGGCATGTCTCTGTCCTCTGTTGCCCATTAATCTCTTAATGTTTAACATAGCACACAGCAGAGATACTGTGTTCTGCAATTCTGAGGCAACTCTGGCTTATAATGAAGACCAATATGGTATCTCCTGTCAAAACAAAAGAAAACAAAACAAAACAAAAAAAAAAAAAACAAACAA
The DNA here is from genome assembly GCF_907164565.1 of Psammomys obesus. Taxonomy (NCBI): domain Eukaryota; kingdom Metazoa; phylum Chordata; class Mammalia; order Rodentia; family Muridae; genus Psammomys; species Psammomys obesus. Next base: position 3,451,254 of record NW_026594083.1, on the reverse strand, counting down.
ACAAACAAACAAAAAAAAACCCACAAAGCTTCCATGTAATTCCAAAACACAAACTTTGAAGATGTGCATGTGTGTGTGTGCGCACATACGTATATATTAATGTATACACTAAAATCATGAAAAACAACCTTTATGTTTAATTGATTTTTCAGTTGTGAGGTCTTAACATGCCAGTGAAGGTATCACATGATCAGTGATCTTGTGCAAACAGTTTAAAGTGGGTGTAAGGTTAGACCAGCACTGAGTAATTGTAATGAGGCAGCATCACCAGAAACTCTGGGAGTAAGCATGTTATGAAAAAAAACTGAAGTAATTGTGAAGATCACCTTCTCGGCCAACCTGGAAAGACATCAAGATGTCAACCGGAACATCCTTGAGCCGTCAGGTGAAAGATGTTAGTAACAGATGGACAACCGCTCATATTTACTGACTAGGAAAAGGTGAGCAAAGTCCTCACTTCAAGCTTTGGCCTCATTGTTAAATGCAGGTAAACATCAAAAGCTAAGGAAACACAGATGATCCTCAAAACAAGTGCTTCCCTTGCTCACACGAGTGCACTGAGTGGGGAAAATCAGAGAAGTAACAAAATGCAATCAGATATAATTTTTATTTTATATTTTCCTTCATTACATAGATCACAGAATCCCTAGCTCTCCTAGATTAAGTATTCTGTTTCCAAAAGAGAAACATAATCGACTTACCCATTCACTGAGATGGCCCTATAGTAAGATTTCATGGGAGATGTTAGCTTTTACACCTGTGTTAAAATGCCAAACACTCTACGATAATAGCAAATCTCAGCTCACAGCTGGATTGGCAGGGCAATCCAAAAGATTTGTTTTAATTACATATATAGTATTAAAGGATTTTTTTTGTTAATTTGGACTGATTTAATATCTATTAGAGGTGACTATAGTTAAGAGTAACGCATTATGGGTTTCAAAATAGCGAGTGGAAAGAACTTTAATTATTCTCAAAAAGTAATGATAAATTATTAAGGCGGTATTTTAATCACATCGATTTTATCATTGCATACTGTATAAAGAACTGAAACAGTATAGTGCACCCTGTAAGTGTGGATATATATTTCCATGTAATTCCAAAACACAAACTCTGAAGATGTACATGTGTGTGTGTGTGCACGCACATCTATGTATATATTTATGTATACACTAGAATCATGAAGAACAAGATTTGTGTTTAATTGTTTTTTCAGTTGTGAGGTCTTAACATGCCAGTGAATATGTCATACTTTACTCCACCAGTGTTCAGAGTCAGCTTGATGTCTCCCACTGCTTCATGATATGTAAAATATTCGTGATGAGAAAATAATCATGATATTTAATTAAAAAATAATCTTCTTCCTTGACACACTGACAGGCTCGATTGTCAATTCCAATCTTTCTTGGCAAGACTGTAAATCTACTCTCTTAACTGCTTTTTGTTTTCCATCTCTTCCCTGCTCCATCAAGCTTTTTAGGAGTAATAGTACTAGTGATGTTTTCTTTACATCACACTTCATTTGCATGCACACATCCCCTCCTGTCTATGCATGTATGTGTGTGTGCAACTATGTGTGCAATGATAATAAATGTATAGAGTAGTTTATGAATACTGGTCCTCTGTCTAACGCTGTGCTCAATTCACACTGAGATTCACTATGTACTAAAATTTGGATGTATTATCGTAGATGTTCTTTAATAGACATTAACAAATCCTTGCTTCTCAAAGGCAGAGTAAGGTCAAATTGAGAACCTTGAAATTTGCATATGAGCATGAATTCAAGGAGCCTATTTAACATCTACACCCCATTTACCATGTAGTAAAATCATAGGACTTCTGTCCCTTCTTGTCATCATGTATCTAAATCCCTTTGTCTCGGGCTATTACCTCTTCTTGAAATGTATGATCTATAGAAATAACAGCAAGTTCTACTGTGGGAAGGCCATTCATACCACCAAAGGAGCTAAAAAAAAGAATTTGTGAATACAGATGCGAAATGAGAGAATGCGATTCTCATAACACTTGCTACTACTATCAGCCACTTAGGCCAGATCCTTCCTTGTGCTCAACACAAGACAAAAAGCCTTGCTCTGTGTAAAGGATGTTTTATTATTATTCTTATGAAATATGGGCACACAGATCAAACTATCCTGTTTGCCCACTCTCCTATGGAAGTCGGGCATATTTATTAGCAACCACACAGCTTTTCAAGCTGGCATTTGGATCATTTCAATAACTAATGTTTGTTTTATCAACAATGGTTTAATTTGACGTGCTGCATAATGCATGTGCAATAACAGTGCCATGTTTGATGGATAAATGCCGAGGAAAAAATTTAAATTGGCTAATAAATAAAATTGAATTTTGAGACCCCATTTATTTTAAGGAAACTTATCATGGGTTATTAACTATACTAAGTAATGTCTTGTTTATGCCTGTGCATAAATAATTGGAAACAAATCAGGGTGACACATTTACATCCCTTTCTGGAGGATGTAAGTGAAAACTAGCCTCCTTAGCTTCTATATGACAAACCTGGAATTTTTCTGAAAAAAAAAATCATGTTGAGAATAGAACCAAAATTCAATTAAGCTTCCATATAGAGAAAAAATATATATGTACTTAAACATTTGGGGTGTCTACCATGCTAAAATTCTGACTACACATTGATAGTTATTTGGTATCTTTGTATATTAAAATTACAATTATGCTGCCAATGTTTTGTTTCTCTTTACATTTTAAGTCAATTTGATGGTTCCAGTCTGATTGTTGATATCTTTTCTTTGCTTCCTTGTTTGTATTTACATCAGTAATATTTGCTTGAAGTTTTAAATTCCCACATGTTTGTATTTGGATGGAAAGGCAAGATTGGGATATTCGACTCTAGCACAGAGTTTCCACCATCAGTTCATATCATTTGGGCAGAGCTTGGACATCTGGTATCAAATGATTTCATGCTAAGAACCATTTTCTTCACAGTTTTCTGAGTTCATCTTCTCAATACTTCTCAAATGAAGTTCTGTTAAAGAGGTATCACCATGGCAACCTTTATTTTCTTGGGGCTTATGTACGGGCACATCACCAGTGACGGTACTGAAAAATATGAATCAAATATGAACCCAAAGTATGAGCAAAGCATGGTGTTGCAAGTCTTTGATCCCAGCACTCAGGGAGGCAGAGGCAGGAGCATCACTGTGAGTTCCAGGCCAGCACGGTGTACAAAGCAAGTCCAGGATTGCCAAGGCTACACAAAAACCCTGTCTCAGAAAAAAATAAAAGAAACAGAGAGAGAAAGAGAGAGAGAAGGAGAAAGAAAGAAAGAAAGAAAGAAAGAAAGAAAGGAAGGAAGGAAGGAAGGAAGGAAGGAAGGAAGGAAGGAAGGAAGGAAGGAAGGAAAGGTGGAGTATGTGATCATCCCAAGCATATACAAACTGATGCTCTTCAAAGCTTATCTAGATCTGAGAAAGAGCTGAAAACTGGTGTTTGGAATAGATGAAACTTAATAAGCCTTTCAAGTAAGTGTGGCCACTTGATTTAACCTAGTTAATATCCTTTTTTAATTATTTATTGTTTTATTAATCACAGTTCATTCACTTTGTATTCCAGCTGTAGCTCCCTCCCTTGCCTCCTCCCAATCCCACCCTCCCTCCCTACTCCCTTCCCATGCCCCTCCTCCAGTCCACTGATAAGGAAGGTCCTCCTCCCCTTCCATGTTACCCTATCCTATCAGGTCTCATCAGGACTGGCTACATTTTCTTGCTCTGTGGCCAGGAAGATTTCACTCCCCTCAGGGAGAGGTGATCAAAGAGCAGGCCAGTCAGTTCATGTCAGAGACAGTCCCTGTTTCCATTACTAGGGAACCCACTTGGACACTGAGCTGCCATTGGCTACATGTGCAGGGGTTCTAGGTTATCTCCATGCATGGTCCTTGGTTAGAGAATCAGTCTCAGAAAAAAAAAAAAAAAAAAAACTGGGCCCAGATCATTTTTTTTCCTCTCCTTGTGGAGTTCCTGTCATTTCTCCGTCTTTTTATCTGTCCCTTCTTTCATAAGATTGCCTGCATTCTGCCCAAAGTTTGGCTATGAATCTCAGCCTCTGCTTTGATAGAATCTTTCAGAGTCCCTCTGTGCTAGGTTTCTGTCCTGTTCCCTGTTTTCTCCCTCTCCCAATGTCCTCATTCAGAAAGAATTCTACTTTTATTTAGTGTGTCAGCCACAACCATAGGTCAAACATAACCCAAACAAGTGAAGCAAACAGAGGTCAAGCATTTAAATCATAAATGGAATGTTAAAGGATGCTGAGTCTGTCTAATATGAACACTGATGACGAAGATGGCAATTTTCACGATGTTAGCCTTTTATCTTTATTTAGAAGTAGAGGAATAGCTTTCGCTATTGGCAATAAGTACCTTATCTTGTTTCCATATTATCTTCCAATAATCCAATGAGGTAAATTTGAAAAAGGGTTACTCAATCAATGCTAAATCAATAGTTAGATGGATTTTCATTCTGCTTTTCAGGGTATGAGATCTGAATAAACCATTGTTTAGCTTCATATCTTACATGATAAGGAGTCAGAGGTCCAAAATGGATACCTTGCTTAATACATCATATTTTCAGTAACTGAAAATCAGTATCTCTTTTGGAAAATGGCTTTTCAGAAGGGAATTGGAAATTGATACACACACACACACACACACACACACACACACACACACACACACATCCAGCAAATCCACTTTCATACTCTCCCCTCATCTAACCTTTCCTCTTTTTCAGAATAAGTTCTGTGATCACACTTAGTGTCCAGATCTTGGGAAATTTTTGAAGTTCATCTAGTATAGAAACTACAAAAGCTCTACAGAGTGGGTGACTGAGTACTCATTCTTGGTGTCTCATCTCTGATAGTTTGGGGCTTTGTCAGCAGCTCTGCCCAGTTTCTCTGAAACGGTTTGCCTCATGACATCCACCAACACACTATGCACCATTTCATCTGCTTCTGTGAGCAGCAACTCCAGAGTACCCAGTCACTGGAAAGAAGTCATGTGAGACACAAACAAAGAGTTCTAAAAGCTGGAGAGCAGGCATTTCCAAAAGTCGGGGTAGCGGTGTTTACAGTCAAATCTAGAGTCCTGGTTTCCTATTCAAAATGGACGAACAATGACAGTGCTTCATTCTCTAAGCACCAATAAGTGATGGCGTGGATGAAAGGTTGTCAATCATCTATCCTAAGCCTGAGTCAATTTAGATTCAACAGGGGGTTCTTCACATAGGCATAAATCACTGGATCACTGGCCTTCGCTTTTATGTCTCTATTATACCTCCTCTACCCTCAGGAGTGAAATCTGAGTGTGGCTCAGAGCATCCAGTGGAAAGAAGCAATAAGTGTTCACACAAACCACACTGTTAGTGTTAGAAGGAACTTCCTACAGTGCCCGGTAACCTGGATAAAACAACATCTTTTAGGCAGAGTATTAGAAACTGTAGACTTTCCCAGAGTGATTCCTGTCAAGGACACACCCTTTCTTAATATGTGCAAGGTTAGAATACTCCATTCCTGTTGCGTTATTCATTTATTTAATATTGATTGTTACTTCTGTTTCTCCCCAGCTGGAATACCCTGCATTAAAGTTCACTTCCATTTGATATTTATTTCATTAGCGTTCACTTACTTTACACTCTAAACAACAACAACAAAACTGTTCACGAAACACTGTAAGGTAAACATCTTCTGCATGTTTATCGACTGTTATCATCCTTATTGCCGCTATAGCAGTAGGAAAGGTGTATCAGAGAACCTGTTGGAATTGTAGTAGCAGGAGATTTGGCCCAGATTCTGCTAACACCCTGCCAAGTGCTGATTCTTAGGGACCTGCACTCAGGCAAAACCATATTTGTGGTTTTGCCACAGAAGAGAATTTCAGAGCAATTCAGTTTGAAGCAGAGTTAATTCATCACAAATGACAAGAAAGGAGCCAGTGAGAAGGTTCTCTGGGTGGAGGTATTTACCACCAGAAGATGGAAATGATGAAGTGAGTTCAGTCCCTGGAACACATGTAGAGGATGAGGGAAACAGCTGACTCCCCAGATTTTTCTTCTGACCTCCGTATACTTTCTTTAGCATGTATTCTCCCAGTAATCATAATAAAAAGAAACCGAATTTCAAAATGCCTTGAAGAAAGAGAAAGAAATGTACTCATAGAAGGAACCCTGTGTAAACATTCACACAAGCATCAACTTCTCAGAGAAGAGTCCCTCCGAATGCATAGGTGGTGACTGAATTCAGCATTTTAGAAGCTCCCATTTTTATTTTGTTTGATGGGTTTCTAATCCTTCTGCCTTGTACCTTTCTATTCTTTTTATTGATAATATCGCAGGGTGGCTCCTCACTCAAGACGATCATTTCTATTTCCATACATTTTTTTCTGCACATTTCATGAGGTCCTTGTTTTTAATAGCAGAATAGTATTCAACTGTATAAATGAACCACAATTTCTTTATCCATTCTTTCGTTGAGGGACATCTAGTTTGTGTCCAAATTCTGGCTATTACGAATAGAGCTGCTGTAAGCATAGCTGAGCAAATCTCCTTGTGATATGGTGGAGCATGTTTTGGATATATGCCTAGGAGTGATATAGCTGCGTCTTAAGGTCGCACTACTCCCAATTTTCAGAGAGCACAGATTGATTTCCAAAGTGGTTGTACAGGTTTACATTCTCACCAGTAATGGAGGAGGGTTCCCTTTTCTCTACATCATCACCAGCATGTGCTATCACTTGAATTTTTGATCTTAGCCATTCTAGTGGGTGTAAGATGTAATCTTAGAGTCATTTTGATTTGCATTTTCTTTCTGTGTTTCTTTGCCATTCAATATCCCTCTGTTAAGAATTCTCTGTTTAGCACTGTACCCCATTTTTTAATTGGATTACTCGGTTTATTGGTTTGTTGGTTCATGAGTTCTTTATATATTCTGGATATTAGCCCTTTGTCAGATGTAGTGTTGGAGAAGATTCTTTCCCAGTCTGTAGGCTGTGATTTTGTTTTGTTTAAAGTGTCCTTTGCTTTACAGAAGCTTTTCAGTTTCATGAGGTACCATTTATTGATTGTTGCTCTTAGAGCCTGTGTTTTTGGTGTTTTGTTCACGAAGTTGTCTCCTGTCCCAATGAGTTCCAAGCTCTTTCCCACTTTTTCTCTTCCCCACTTTTTCTTCTAACAGATTTAGAATGTCTGCTTTTATGTTGAGGTCTTTGATCCACTTGGGCTTTAGTTTTTTGCAGGGTGATAAATATGGACTTATTTGAATTTTTCTACATGTAGGCATCCACTTAGATCAGCACCATTTGTTGAAGATGCTGTCTTTTTTTCCATTGAATGGTTTTGGCTTCTTTGTCAAAAATCAAGTATTCATAGGTGTGTGGGTTTATTTCTTCACCTTTGATTCAATTCCATGGGTCCACCCGTCTATTTCTATGCTACTACCATGCCATTTTTTATTACTGTTGCTCTATAGTGCAGCTTGGGATCAGGGATGGAAATACTTCCAGGAGATCTTTTATTATACAGTGTTATTTTGGCTATTCTGCGTTTCTTTTTATTTTGTTTTGTTTTGTTTTTTGTTGTTGTTGTTGCTTTTCCATATCAAATTGATAATTGTTCTTTAAAGGTCTGTAAAGAATTGTGTCAAATGGACCCAATAGATGTCTATAGAACTTTTCATCCAAACACAAAAGAGTATACCTACTTCTCAGCAAATCATGGAACATTCTCCAAAATTGACCATATAGTTGGGCACAAAGCAAGCCTCAATAGATACAAGAAGATTGAAATAATCTATTGTATCCTTTCAGACCACCATGGTCTAACTCTAGGCCTTAACAATATCAGAAATAACAAAAAGCCTACACATGCATGAAAACTAAACAACTCTCTTCTCCTCTTCAGTTACATTATGAGTTTGAAGCCAGTTTGGGTTACATGAGACACTATCAAATTAAAAAATGACTGAGCCAGATAACAAGTAAAGATATATTTTATTGAAATAAAATTTTTAAAGTAACTCTGCAAATAGCCTTATATAAAACCACTTTAATTTATTATATTACTGCTCTATTGGCTGAATAGCAGATTCAGAGATTCTAAGAGAAAATATAAAACGTGTTCACTTCAGAGAAACTTAATGCAGTGACTCTTAACACCATCTTTTAAAATTAAAGCCTCATAAAGCGCCACTTGGAGAATAAGTGTTGTAAATCTTACAACAGATGTCAAGCATTTACCTAAGAAGAGAGAGTGAGTGAAAACAGCAGGAAAATATTTCTTCCTGGCATCTTTTAAACATAATTAAAAGTTCCCAGTGAATTGCTATAAGCATTTTCTCTTTTCATGATGTGATGATTAAAAGAGGAGGATTTGCAGTGTATGATTGTTTCTTATGCATTTCATTCTCTCTGCTCTTCAGTTTGAGAAAGCCACTTCTGAGGTCATTCATGTGAACCCCAACATCTGAAGTATATTCTTCTCAACAGAGTAGAGACATTAAAGTTATTGTCTACTGCTAGAATATTATCACTACAAAATAGCACACGCCATTAGAGAGCATCTCACTGAAGGACATTATCATTATGTATTAGCACACACCATTAGACAAGGGTTTCAACTGCAAAACCTACTGAGGGAACAGAATCATAACATCACTGCCCTCCTGGGTAATATAGCTCAAAATTGTTAAATCATTCAGCCGAGGTGAACTCTGATCCCATGATTGGCACCTAACATCATTCTGAGCTTTCCGTGGTCATTTACTTGGCGAGAAATAGTTCTTTCTATTCTGATAGAAGTACTAATGAAGTACCCAAGGAATTTTATCTTGCCTCAACCCAGGCAGAACTCATAAGACGTAAATGATAATAAACTTAATTATAATAAATATCACAGGGCTCAGCTTATGGATTGTGAATATAAAACAGAAACTTGGTTGAGAAAATTTGTTATTTAAATGTTTATGTTTATAAAAAATGCTGAGTGAAATTATTTAAATGAAACAAAAGAAGTGCCCTATATTATTTTAAACTTCTGGAGCTGTGTAATGTCAAAGTGATGTTTCTTTGTCACACCAAATATCAAAGGTATTTGTATATGATATGTCTAAATGCCATTTCTCCAAGAGGAATCCTTTAATATGCTACTTATTCTCATGAAACATTAATGTGCCTGCTGCAGATATTTGACTGTGAAAATAAAAAAGCAATGAATTTTGCACTTCTCAAATAAAAATTAATCTTGAATGAATTTGACTTGAATCATTTGCATTTTGTAAGGATAATGAAAAAAAACATTTTAAATATGTTTATCTCAAAGCAAAAAACACTAGCTTAAGAATGTAACTCAAATGTAGCACATTGTAAGTGTTAGAATCTCTTTTACATGTCTGAGAAGAAATTAGCTCATAATTCAGCATGAAATTTTAAAACTGAAGAAAGTCTAAAGAAAAGTTTTAATTTATTATCTAATACTTATTTCATTTAATTTGTTTTTGTTGTTGCTCTTGTTTGGTTGGGTTTTTTTTTTTTTGTCTTGTTTTGTTTTTTTCTTTTTTTTTTCTCTTTTCTTGTTTTGTTTTTGAGACAGGGTTTTTCTGTATAACCTTGGCTGTCCTGGATTTGCTTTTTAGATTATGCTGGCCTCAAATTCACAGAGAACAACATGTTTCTGCATCCTTGAGTGCACTTTTTTTTTATTTATATGAACTCTTTTCAGCAACCAATACACAGTTGTAAAGTAACAAATATTTTATTTATATATCCATATCATATGTCAATATAGACTATGTTCAGTGAGAAAAACTTACAGTTTTTTTTAAATAGTTTAAGTGCATGGATGTTTTGCCTCCCTGTGTGCCTATGTGCCACTTAAAGATCTGGTAACTGCAGAAGCATAAAGATGATGTCATGTCCCCTGGAACTAGAGTTACAGAGGAATGTGAGCTGAAATGTGGATGCTAGTGGTTATACTAAGGTTCTCTGAAAATACAGCCAGTACCGTCAACCACTAAACTGTCTTCACTGATTCTTTCTGATCTCTTATGTAGCTCATAAATATCACAACTTATTGACAAGATCTAATACTATGTTATTCATACAAAAAAAATCACAAAATACCTTGAGGGCATACTGATAATAAGAAAAAATGAGTCACATTCTGAATAGTGTATTTGTGTTGTGAATTATATCCTCCAATGTTCAACCTATGTTGTTTCCTATTCTGCCTTTTTTATTTCAGAGGACTGGATAAAAATCTCTGTTACTGGAAACAGAATATGAGAATAAACATGGCAAAGTCATGTGTTCTCTCAGATTGGCTTACTGGGATGTCTGTCCCTGGAAAGGTCACTGTTTGTGGAAAGTCCAAAGTGAAACTTTTCTGTACAAGAAGGAAGCCTACCAACATCCAGTTCTTCTCTGCCCAATCACACATCCTTAACCTTTTTGGTTTGGTTTGTTTTGTTGGTAAGAAATTCATTGAGCAAGAGCCCCTCTTTCTATGCTCAGTCCAGTGCTCTGAGTAGAAAAGATCTGTGTGGAACCATCAGCTTTCCTGATGCTGCCCTATGGATTGTCTTGCCTGTTCCTAACTGCTTGTTTTAGTTTAATCCTTCTACTAATATTCCCTTTTTTAATATCACACCCAATCTCACCATTTGTTTGTTGTTTTACATTATACTAATCATTCCATTTAGTCTGTAAATTTCCATCATGCCCCTGAGCAGTTAGATTTTTCGCTAAGATGTTTTTAGTTAAACACGCTCATCTTCCACATCTATAACCCTTCCTACCACAGTTCCCCACTGAAACAAACAAACAAACAAACAAACAAGCAATTAAACTAACGAGCTAGATATTTGATATCAATTTGATCACATTTTCTGGCTCAATGCTACCATTTAACTTTACTCTTCATTGTTCCTTTAATGCCCTCCCACACTATCTATTGACAATTCCCGAAACTGTTAGATCTTAAAATATGTAGTTCTCTTTCAAAAGTCTGAGATTGTTTTTCTATTGTTCCTTTGTCTATAATCTTTCCCTCCAGTCACTCTTGTCAATATTTTTTTATATTTATATAACACTGCCACTGTTTTATCAGATAAAAACAGTCTAAATGTTTTCTTCAATGTAAAACAGAGAGGAGTCTGTGCCATGCTTCTTTTTAGAGCCAACAGACATAGGCATCAATATGGTGCCCAAACATGCACACACTTTATTACTCGGATACACATGCATAATAGTAGGTACTCAGAAGCTACTGTTTCAAGATCCTGTTAGTAAGGAAATTTGTATGTGGACTTCATTTAAGCCGTGCAGTACTGATCCTACTGACAGTCATCTTTGATGTGTGATGCCGTCCCCAGATGGATGGCGGTGCACATCAGCGCCATGCTTCACAGATCATGCCACCTCACCCTTCATCTCTGTCCTCTGGTGCTATTTACTCTCCACTGAAAAACCAGTGAAGCATCAATCCATGCACTGTCTAAATTCCGTCAGGCATAAATAAAGCTGCGGTCTTCCTTCTCTGTTCCTGTATGCTTAGAGAGAAAAAGTAAAGTTCGGTATTAAAAAGTTTCAAAAAATATGCACTGATTAGATCTGAGCATAGCCAGGGACACAGCACACTGGGGGAAGTGCAGAAGATGTTCTCATTGCACTAAAGAAGCACCACAAAGGTATCTTTTCAATGTTCTTGGGTTTATTTTTGTCCAAGATTTTAAGGTTTAATGAGTCTCATTGGTTCTAATTAGAGTAACCTTGGTGGAAATAGATATTATTACTAAGCAAATCAGGGCTAAATTGCTGTTAAATAATTTGCATTCTATTTCACATTATGTCCTACTTTCAAAAAGAAATATCCATATTCGATTCCTTAAGTACATATTAAAACAGTGGAATATATGACTTCACATATGAATTTATAATGGTGTGGCACATTTTATTGAGTCCATTCTTTAAAAGAACTTTCTGGATAAATTAGATATGTTGTACTCTACAGTGTTAAAGGGACAAGTATGTTTATCCTTACAAAATCCAGATTATTCTGAAATACCTGAAAATGGAAATCTTTATTCTTTATTAATATGTCATAAAGCCTAAAGCTATGTCTTAGAAGTAAACTGTCTTTTTCCTAAGTGCACCTCTAATTTAGTCTGTCTTTGCTCAGAATGCTCAAGCATGTCTATGTTCAAATCTCTTCTTTAGAGTCCCCTCCCCAAGTAAGAGAGCAGGAGCAGTTATCATTTCAGAGGAGTACCTAATAGATTCCAGCTACTGTAAATGTATCTTTTTGTGTTGAAAAGTAGGTATCATAATACTCCACTTATAAGACAGTAAATTGAACCAAAATTAATAAAGAAGAGTGTCAAAACTGTACAATATAAGACAATGGCTCACATTCTTGGATATATATGTCAATAGGACCCTCCTAGCCTCTACTGAAATCACATTTATTACAACTGTTATACAGTACTTGATTAGCCAACAAGTATCTACTCTGCACTTCCCACACAAGACTGTGAAATGATCTACTGATTATTTAGAGCATCATGACAGACACTCCCTTCTCTTTTCCATTAAATAAAAGGTGGAAAAAAGACTATGCCTATCATTGTGTTAGAAAAACCAACTTTATTACCCATTTCATATGTTATATTAAACAGTGCTTTGATTTAATGTGTAATTAATCAAAGCAAAGAAAATGGAATAGAGACAATGCTTACATTTGCCATGCATTTATCAATTTAGTCTTATAACCAAGCAGATAACTTGGTAAAGGCGACCATCTTCCTTATCACATTTCCTTCCAGATCAAATATTTCATTTATTTGATTGGTGGCCCAAGGTCACATGCATCTGAATGTCCATCCAAGGTGACTATGCAGCCATGTTTATTATCTTTCTTTTTTAAAGATTTATGTTTATTTTTATATTCTGTTCTCCATGTGTGTGTTTCACATGTGTGTGTGTTTGTTGGTAGAGATGAAAAAGGAACATTTAATACTCTAGAGATGGAGGTACAAGAAGTCATAAGGTGCCTAACAAAAGCATTGCAAAATGAATCTGGGTCCTTTAGGACAGTAAATGCTCTTAACCACTAAGCCATTTCTCTAATTCCAAGTTTGCTGTCTTTGTCTTCGTACACAAATCTACAAACTGCTAATTGACAGAAAAGAATCATCACAATTATCCAGTACAATAGCGCTATGGCACACTGTAATATATAGAAAACCTATTTTAAAATGTACTTATTTGATAATCCTGGAAAAAAATTAACTAAATAATTAATATTATTAAATAGTAAATAAATAGTAAATAATATTGATTGGGATATTCATGTTTACTTTCACAATATCAAATCACTTTGAATTTATATTCCATTCTAGCCTATTTAATACAATTGTCTTAATCCATTTCCCTGCCTCCATTTTTTTCCTGTGGTGAAAAGACTAACTTCTATTAATTCACTACTCCATTCCTTTGATACAAAAAAAGTTGGATGTCAACACAAACTTTAATCAAATATCCTGTGATGAAATAGCATTTGGTTCTTATTAAAGAAATAATAAATATCTTAATTCAGATTAGAAAACACAAGTTTTTTTTTTCTGTTTTTGTTTCTACTTATTTCACTTACACTGATTTTATTTGATTAAAATGATATTGTCACATATGTGTCAAAAGCTGCTGAAGACACATTCATTAACATATGTGGCTATTGTGTGAGATCCTATTGTAGACACTGTTACAAAATAATAACAGTCAAATTTCCTATCTTGGGAAGTGTATTTGCAGTGTTAGCTACAGACACAGCCAAATATCACAGAAACACATTGAATCAGATGGTTTTGAGAACAATGGGTTAAGACACATCTGAGAATCAGGAAAATGCAGAGAGTGGGGGTTATAAATACCACATTTAGAAAGATTTTATTGATGAAATGACATTTGAGTGGGTATCAAACAGGGAATCCTACAGCTCTAGGGAGAGGTTTTTCTCTCTGAACAAAGTCTCTGAGGCAAAAATATACTGGAGAGAGCAAGGGGAAATCAGTGTTACAGGCTGAAAATAAATAAAGACAATATTATCAGGCATCGTACTATTGTGGGAGAGAAGGAAATCAGTCCACACATAAATATGTAACCAGTATCAAATATGTGTTCTGATTCAGAGGAAGAAGGGAAGGCATTTGAAGCTTTTGGACAGAAAAAGAGACACTTTTTTTTGGGGGGTGGGGAAGGATCCTTTTTCTTTTGTTTTATGAAAGTATTGTAAGGTAAATGCAAAGAGCAAAACATGTAATTGATCCAGTTTTCATTGACCTAGGTGAAAGTTAGGTTATTGCAGAAATCCAATGCTAAAGAGACCTAAAATGTATTCTAAATATCGGGTATTTTCAAGTACTGCCAGTGGAGATTGATGATAAATTTCATGTTAGTGTATAAGGAAGAGTAAGTGCGGACTGATTGCAAGGCTTGTGCTATTGGTATGGAGAAGCTATTGGTATGGAGACGACTGTGCTGAAAACGATTTTGAGGGTGGAGTTCTTGAGTCAAGTAGGTATGTGTTAAGCTTCTAAATGAAGATGGTAGCCGAAGTTTGGATATATAATTCTAGACTTTTGAGGGAGAGGAATAAAAACCTGCAAACTTCAGCATCGAAAACTCTAGAAGCTGAGCCTGAATGGGATCACTGATTGATACAAAAGTGAATACCTAACTAAGAGTCTGAGAAATTGTCTAATACATGAAAAGATGTTTTAGCTCAAATGATGTTGATGAAGATGTACCAAGATAAGCAGGTAGGAGGGGGTAAAATGTTTTCTAGAGGGACAAAACAACCAGGTTCCAAGCTGAAGCTATGTCAAACTGCACAGACACACAGTGTCATTTAAATCACAGTGACAATCACATAATCAACTAATTATTTTCTTAGAAAATACTACATCTTTTTTCTTACTTTCTTGTCAACTTTAAGGGACATTTTATTTTATTCCATTTATTTCTTCATTTATTTTCAGGGTCACACATAAAAGAGCGTGTGGAGGTTAAAGGACAACCTCGGGAAGACAAGTCCTTCCTCACCTTCAAAATTATGGAATCCAAGCAAAAACTATAGATCATCAGATTTAGTGGCAAGAGCCATTATTTCCTGATCATCTCACTGGCTGTACAGATTTAGTTCATTCTGTTTCAAGGAAAAGAAAGGGACCAAAAACAGTATCTAGAGGACAAACATTATCCATTTTATAAGCGTAAAGGCGTTCTTTTGTGTCAGTGTGAAGATGCAAAGGCAACCTCAAATGATTTGCTTTTTTTCTTCTTTCTCAGTTTCATTCTTCTTTTGAAACTGCTGAGTGATTTCAGGGGTTTATGCTATATACTTCCTCCTTCCTTTTGAGTTTCAGTCAGTGAACAATGAAATCTTCATTTAGCCCTGAGCTCACCTCAAAGAGTGCATCTAGAGGGATTTTTGTCTTAATGGTTGCAGAGAGAACAAGAGTCCCTGCCCATTCACGGTGGAAGGGATAAAGATAGCTGCTTAGCAATGCCCCCAGACAGGCATATTTTGCAGGCAATGGGTTTAACATGCAGATGATGGCTCCCGAGGAATTTCTCACCTCAACTGTCATGCCCCAACAGTGAGAATTTATAAGAAGATGAAACAACTCTCTAATCCCTTAAACTGCTAATGCACAGCTAAGAATCCCTGTGCATAACTAATAAAATTTACATATACTAAGCTTCAATTTCTTTGAAGGATTGTTTCATTTGATTTTTCCAAAACTGATATGAAAAAATGTTTAAGAGGTATAAATATACACTAAAAGACTGTATTTGGAAGAGCAGAGGAACATAACAGGATATCAGTCTACAGAGCAAGCAACTCTCAGGGGTTGCTCCTTTGTTTGTCTTCACTAATTATTTCTGCAGTGGGTGTGTGGTAAATGTCTCTGAATGTGAAATTAATCTTCCTATGGTTTAACGGATTTTTTTTTCCTTGCTTACTGTTATTTCCCCACATGTGTGACTTGGGCTGTAAGCCTAAAACTAAATCCAGAAACATCAGTGGCTGCTCCATAATGGCAGTGGTGATTGATGACTGTATGATAGCAAATAACTGAAAGATAGGTGTGCATTGTTGTGGCTGAAATGCATTATGTACATTATTTGAGTCAAATGTCTGGGGGGGGGTAAATAAGGCTTTTAGCTTGCGTTTAAGAACCTTTAGTGATTTCTAACTTGAAATGAGTACATACATAGGATGTTTCTTTCTCCCTACTTGATATTACTTCAATAGTTACCTTTTATACTTTTTAGTTATCGACTACTATTTTGTTAATTAGTAAGATAAAAAGGTTGTTTTTTTTTCCTAATTCAGTATTCTTGAAATAAATCTAATGCCCATGTCCTGTATCTCTGAAAATGTCTTCTTCCTTATCTGAAAAATTTCCATGTCTAATATTTCTATCTATTACAAATGTTTAAAAAAAATTAAGTTTATTTTCTTGCCCATCTCTCTTATTTGACATATCACATCAAGTGGTACAGTACCTGAAGGGACCCTTGTTCACTTGCCTGTCTGTTTCAATGAATTTGTTTATTTGGTGGCTATTTTTTTAACCATTCATTTTTCCTGATTACATTAAAAGATTTTAAGCCAAGGCACCTGAGCAATAAATGAAAATTTTAATGATTATTCAAAACTGGTTGAAAAAAATCTAGAGGTAAGGTTAGCATAATTTAAAATTTGAGTACCCCGTGCCTTTAATGCTAACACTGAAAAAGCAGAGGAAGGAGCATCTCTGTGAGCTTGAGAAGAGCTTGGTCTACATACCAAGTTCCAGACCATCTAGGGAGATACAGTGAGGCCCTGTCTCAAAATGGAAGACAAAAACAAAAAAAGAAAGTACAACAACATTAATAACAAAGGTCATCTGAGTCCAAATAAGTATCTGTGGTCAAATCTGCCAATCTGTTCACTTCTTAGCTTTCTTATATAAACATGGTCGATAGAAGACTTTCCTTTAAAATTTTTTTAGTAATTTCGTCTTGTATTAAGAGATAAAGAGAACAGACAAATAAAAGCATAAATCTGTAACCATTTCCTGTAGACAGGTGTTTGAATTCAGTTTACCAAATTCAATTTCATACATTATAAGTCAGAGAGAGGTTTCCCTGAACACTGAGAAGAAGGAAAAAATAGTTTATCTGTATATATGGCTATACCTTATAGAAAATAGGCAATTACTCTTTTTATTTTAATATCTAACTTTTAGAATTTCCATAATTACTGGAAAATAAGGTAAAATAATAAATATAATTGAGAAAAATGTGTGCTGTGGTACACTTTATTATTCTTAAGGGAAATAATGCAGCTAATTTCAATTCTTATTCAACATAATGGTATTAATTATTTAAATTACTATCTGTCAGAAGCTACGTATTAAAGCCATTCATGTAACAATGCTCAGCACAGCACAGAAGTCATTTTGTTACATTTTATGAAAAACAGAAAAAAATGTTGATATTAAAATGCACAAACCTCCAATGAATACTTTCTTCTTTGAATGATAGTGACAGAGTTCATAAGCTCAAGCTTATTGCTAGAAAAAATAAGTATACCAAATGCCAAAGGGCATAGCAGAGACTAATTCTTATGAGGATGCTGAAGGGTCTGGGATATGTGCAACAGAAAAGAAAATAAGAAGCTACTATACCACACAAGATAAAATAATAGATATAAATCTCCTTGGGAAACTATTCTGGATATCAGCCCTCTGTCTGATGTAGGGTTGGTGAAGATGCTTTCCCAGTCTGTAGGCTGTTGTTTTGTTCTGATGACAGTGTCCTTTGCCTTACAGAAGTTTTTCAGTTTCATGAGGTCCCATTTATTGATTGTTGCTCTTAGAGCCTGTGCTGTTGGTGTTCTGTTCAGAAAGTTGTCTCCTGTGCCAATGAGTTCTAGGCTGTTCCCCGCTTTTTCTTCTAACCGATATAGTGTATCTGGTTTTATGCTGAGGTCTTTGATCCACTTGGATTTTAGTTTTGTGCAGGGTGATAAATATGGATCTATTTTCATTTTTCTGCATGTAGACATTCAGTTGGACCAGCACCATTTGTTGAAGATGCTGTCTTTTTTCCATTGAATGGTTTTGGCTTCTTTGTCAAAAATCAAATATTCATAGGTGTGTGAGCTTATTTCTGGGTCTTCTATTCGTTTCCATTGATTCTCCTTTCTGCTTCTATGCCAATACCATGCCGTTTTTTATCACTATTGCTCTGTAGTACAGCTTGAGATCGGGGATGGAGATACCTCCAGATGATCTGTTGTACAGGATCGTTTTGGAGATACTGGGTTTTTTGTTTCTCCATATGAAGTTGAGAATTTTTCTTTCAAGGTCTGTAAAGAATTGTGTTGGTATTTTGATGGGAATTGCATTGAATCTGTAGATTGCTTTTGGCAGGATGCCCATTTTCACTATGTTAATCCTACTGATCTATGAGCATGGGAGATCTTTCCATCTTCTGATATCTTCTTCAATTTCTTTCTTCAAAGACTTGAAATTTTTTTCAAACAGGTCTTTTACATGCTTGGTTAGAGTCACCCCAAGTGTTCTATGCATGGATTTAAGTAATGGATGTTTCTTCCTATTGGCTACTGAGTGTGGCCAAACATGGCATTATGTCAGTCTATAAATTATCCTGTCTCCTTAGTCCACCAAGAAAGCAGAAAGAACTGTGCTGGAATATCCTGAGTGTCATACTTCTCTTTCTGCTCTTGTCTGTCTGTTTGGATAAAGATGTTACTTTTGAGCCATGACTAAGAGCCAACCAGTTACTCTGGACAGAAAGAAACATCACTCTCGCCTTGCAAAGGACTGAAGGCAACATCAGACATTACTTTTGAGAAAGACCTGCAAACAAAGCAGGTGATTCCCAGAAGATGAAGTTGTGTATATATCTGGAAATAGCTTAGTAAAAAACTTCATGTTAAATTAATTTATTCATGTGCCATTCATGCCCTCATTCATCTGACCACACCCAACTTATCTGCCCTAGAAATTGGAATCTTTCAGAATGCTTAACAAAGAATTGTGAAGTGGGTCAAGGAGCTATAAACATGAATTGTCACTGGTGTCACTAAACACTGAGAAGTTACCTAACCATAGTAAAACCCTTTGGTATTCTCATCCTTAAATGGGAGTATCCATAAGTCCTGGTTGAGTACTTGGCAAATAGACCTTGAAAAGAAATGACAGGCATAGTTCCTTTGTCGCTGATGTGCTGTCACAGTTCCTGCTTGCTTTGGTGCATTATCCTGTTGAAGCACAACAAGGAAGTGCCTCAGGCTTAACTCTTGATGTCTATTCCTGGAGGGCAGGCCTACCTGAGTTTAATGAATGGTGCACAAAGAAAGCAAGCATCTCTGTGAGATAACTTAACCATGATCATTACCAAGAATGGTAGAATCAACACTATAAAAATTGGAAACAAATAACAAAATAAAAAATTTAAAAGCTGAAAATAATGTCAATAATAAATCTATTCACATTAAAAGTATAACTATCCAAGAGGGACTTAATACACATTCTTCTGTATAGTACTCTAATTAAAAATACAATCTTTTTTTTAAATTCTTTATTAATTACACTTTATTCACTTTGTATCCCCCCTGTGGTTCCCTCCCTCCTCCTGTCCCAATCCCTCCCTTCCTCCACGCTCTGCATGCATGCATGCCCCTCCCCAAGTCCACTGATAGGAGAGGTCTTCTTTTCCTACCTTCTGATCCTAGTAAATTAGGTCTCATCAGGAGTGGCTGCATTGTCATCCTAAGAATACAATTTTCATTTGAAAAAGACTGAAATATATGGCTCATATATTTAAATGTGTTCAGTAAAATCATATACTAAATAACTAACAAACTGACCCATTCTTTCATATATTATGTAAATAGCTGGAAAAGACATCCCTGTCGTAATAACAGTCCAATGAAAAATATGTTAATAAAGTCCCCAGATAATAGTTTGCAGAAAATACATAGTTTAATTCTGCTTTCTGAAATGACAAAGAAAAATGCTCTATAGTATCAAGGCTGTGAGATTTGTTTGCCCATCAGGCATGATGTCATAGCATATTTCCAGGATTATTATAAACTTAATTAAACTTATATTTGCAAAGTCAGAATTTCATTTGAATGGAGCTTGAAACTAGAACAGGAATGCTATCAATACCAATCCCTCTTTTTAATAATAATCTATTATATCAAAATAAATTGGTTTGGAAACCAAGCTGTTTTTCGCTATTATATACAAATAATTTTTAAAAAAATCTACATTACCTTATTCAGGCAGAGAAGTACCACAGAAGCCAAAACTGGTCATGTCAGGGTGTAGTTGATTATGGTATTTCTGTGTATCTATTATGAGTCTACAACAAATAAGACACACGTGGCTTAAAAGAAAATAGAAACAACAACAAAATAGTCCTTTTGAGAGGCAGAATATGTCTACATTTCCCTAAAGAAAAAGCAAGGAGAAAGTCTGTGGGGGAATATTTATATTAAAGGGCTAGAGGATGATTGTAGAGCTCCTGGCCTGGTTGGTAAGGAACAGGGACTGATGGAATTGGCTGTGCCCCTAAAAATTCTGTTTGTTTGTTTGTTTTTTTTTTTAAATCTCTGTTCTTTTGTCCATGAAACCTAAGTCAATAGCACGGCCAGTCATGTACACAGTGCTTTCCATGAATTAAATTGTTTAATTGGTATAACAACCTTAAGAGCCAGACAAAATTCTTACCCTATTTGATATGCAAGAAATGTATATAGGCAATGGTTTAAGAATTTAAAGAAAAACCGGCTGTTAAATAGGAAGCCTAGTATTAATACTTTCCATCCTTACAGCTTTGCCTCTTAACTATTTCATAAATCCCTACTGAATATTGGGTAGTGGAGCCAACCATGGCATCACTACAAATCAACCATCAGATGGAATTGTACACAATGTTGATCTGTTAAATTATTTCTAAATAAGGTCATTCATTAAATCAGTGGTATTATGGGGAAAAGGCTGTATTGGTTTGCTAGGTTTCCACAATACAATAACAAATACCATAGAATAGGTGGTTAAATTTGCAGCAATAATTTTGGAAATGAGAGATCCTATAACTTAATGTTTGGCTCTCTGAGAATCCCTGTTTGGTCTGACTGTGGCCACATCATCTCGGTCATCACGGCTTCCTCACACGGTCTTTGTTGTTGCCTTTTTTACATGCTTGGTGCCTCTTCTTTGCATCTAAATTCATTATGTTTTTAAAATAACAGTTCTGTTGGGTTATAGGTCCACTCTAACAGTCTAATTGTAATGTCTTTTTTGAAAGTTCTTTCTTAAAATGCAAACACATTTAAAGAAATTAGAGTTGGATTCCAGTGAAAGAATCTGCAATGTTCTTATCCATTATGTAAGAAATACTAAGTCAGGCTTATCTCGGGAGTTCTTATTCTGGATTTGCCACTGTTCGACTTTAAGTAAGCCTTTTCCTTTCTCTCTCACTGAGTGTTTATATGTGAAAGTATGCATGTGTTTGACAGTGGATGTGCATGATGGGCATGCAGGCCATGTACGCAAACGATGTATGTATTTCTGTGTTTTATGAGTGTGGGGATGTTTCCTATGTAAGTGTGGGGAGTTCAGTGACAGTAGAAAACCCTCTAGTGTCAATCCTAACGTTCTGATCTTTACCTTTGACTTCACTTAGTGTTTAAGACAGGGTCTTGTTATTGCTTATCACTGCATATGGAAGGCTAGATGCTCCTCAGACTTCTGAGTAATCTTTCATTTTGACTTCCCATCTTTCCAAAGGAGCATTGAGATTACATTTCTGTAATTCTGGAAGTCATTTGAAATGACTTCTGGTTATGCAAACTCCTCTTGACCTCATATTTGCAGAGCAAACACTTTACCCACTAACCTCCCCGCAGTTGCTCTTTTAGAGGATGTGTGTGTGCTCAAAAGGATGATGCTGTCCTCAACTGCATTTTCCTGAGTTTGCATCCTCTTCTCTCAGTCTGCAGTCTCTCTTCTTCATTCAGGATGTTACAAGAGATTTGTGGGGTAAGTTAGCCAGAATTTTTGTTCTGTATGAATCAAAACTTCTAAAATAAAAAAAAAATATCTGTTGTTGAAAATTGTTACTAATATTTACTATTAATCATATAATTATCACTGTGGTTATATTTATCCCACTATAATATCAACAAAAGATATGGACACCTGTTACATATTTAGTATGCCTTAAATTCTGGGGCTGGGCAGAAGCTACCCCCTCCCAAGCTTTTTTTAATCTTTCAGTCCCACATCCCATGCCAAGTGTTCTAATAATGTCTAGTTGGGCTACTTCACATCAAATAGCCCATAAATACTTGAACATGTTTCTCATCTGGGCTTCTTCTACCCACAATCTTCAGAGCAGACTCCTCCTGGCCATGAGCTAGTTGTTCACACTAGCCCGTGGTGGCTCTCCCTCTTCTCCTCTCCTCCTGCTACATCTTTTGATAGTCTTCCAGTCTCTCTACCCCAAGTGTGAGAACCTAAACTCCACTTGCCTCTTTTCTGCCAAGTCATAAGCTTCAGCATCTTTATTAGCCAATCAGGGATAGTTGGGGGGTATTCTTTACATGGGTACAGGGAATGGGTCAACATTCATCACAGTGTCTGAGGCAGGGCAATAAACAGATCTCAGGGCACTGACAGCAGCATCTGAAAACACAGTGCAAGAGACCCTCCTCCAATGACTTCCCCTCTTGTTCACACCTTTGTTGGGTCTTTGAGACCTTCTAAGCTGCTTCTCAGTGAAATCAGGCTGACTAAATCAAGGGACTGATAAATTGATATTATTTGATGCTTTAAAGTCCTGTTGTATCAAATGTGTTATGAGCAATTTCTATATAGTTTTCCAGTTCCCCAACTCTACCAGCTTTCATACCTGTTACACAGACAATTCTGCTAGCCTGCTCCTAGGGACCTAGCAACTGCTTACATCATTGCCCGCTACCATCACCGGCTCTGACCAGGTACACCAGGTGTATGCTGTGTATAAAAGGGCTCACCTGCTGCCCCAGCCCTCCCTCTGTTCTGTTTGCATGCACCCTCTCCCGCTCTGTTTCCTCTCTTTGCCCTCATGGCTGTGCTCCTTTCTGGCCTTTCTTTAAATGTCCTCTTGTCTGCTTCTATACCCTTTCCCCAGGCCCTCACCACTCCTTCCCCCAAAAAACCTCTTTACAGCAGATCTTTTGTATGGCATAATTCTCAGGTGCACACCATGGCTCAGCCATCCAAAAGGTACTCTCCTTGTTGCATTATTTTTCATAACAATAACAATATCTTCTTTCACTCTGCACTTCCATAATCTATTTCCAGCGTCTCTCTTAGAGGATAGTGACTAATTTTTATAGATGGTGCTTTCTGTCTTTTATATTAGATTAAATATCAAAAACAACAACAAAAAACCTCACATAGCAAAGCAGTCCCCTCCCTATAAGATTCACACACAAGAAGATGGCTTCCGGAATTTCCAAAACTTTTTCAAACTAATGCATTGGTCTGTTGTTTTCTGCCTCTGATTTTGACCAGAGCACTGACAATGGCTGTGAAAGTTCTCTGTAAGTGAGCTTCAAAGAGCTACAGCAAACAGGCAGGACTGGATCACCTGGACTTAACAAGGAGGTTAATGAGATCTCAGCCATGCTGATGGCAAGACTGTTCTCAGTGATCAGGAGATGGAACCATTTTGTTTTCATGTTGATGATTTCAAAAGATACTTTTGCAACTTAATTATCCATTTAATCATCTGGGTACATTATAGGCCCACATTTTATAAAATCATAAAATATATATTGCACTTAAAGCCATGAATTTATAGGAATCATTTATCTTACATTTTCTACTAAAAGTTACAAATATTGAGAAAGTCCCAAAAGAGCAATGTCACTGAAATAGAAGAAAATTTATTAGGTATTCTTCTCAAAAAATAGGAAGAGAGTATAATTTTAATTTATTTGGTTTAAAAACAGAGTAATAGAACTGTGTGATATATAGCACATGCTAGTGTTTCTTATCAACATGTCTTGCTCACACTGTTCATCTCCAAATTTAAAGAATGCTGTAATTAGTAGCACAACAGCATCATGAGCCAGGATAGCCTGCCGTTCCCTTCCCCACACGCAGACACTTCTCCAACTCTCACACACTGAATGACGGTTATACAGCGGAATTGTTTAGGCCCATAGCCAGAAACAGGATTTTCCAAGGAAGGTGACTTCCACTGACAGCCAGGAGCAGCATTATTGTGGCTTGTAGCTATCCATCTTTATATCAAGAGATAACCTGAACTGACCTGATTCTGGCAGCACTGCTGAGCAAAGTCCAAGATTCATCCTTGGCAAATAATCAGAACACAGTCGTAAGACATTGCGCAGGTAGTCCCAACTGCTAGCTCCCCAAATGCCAGACATAGGAGTTGTATTACTAATTATAGAGTAAACAATACCAAGAAATTTCGGTTCCCTCCAGATAAACTGATAATAGATAATTAAAGATCTTCAGAAGACCTGTCAAGAACTTATACTGAAATTAACCCGATTGCAGAAAATGTCGGGGCAGAAGTGCTATATTATGTTCAACAAGAGAGTGAAAAGGATAGGGTGGCTTCAGGGAAGAAGACATGTGATGTTCTGGGAAGCTTCGGTGGTTGGTGAATGTGTTGGCTAGTTTTCTGTCCACTTCCCACAGCTAGACTTATTAGGAAACAGGAAACCTCAATTGGGAAAACATTTCTACCAGACTGGCCTGCGGGAAAGCCTTTGGAACATTTTCTTGATTGATTCTTGATGTGGGAAGGCCCTGCTCGCTGTGGGCAGTACATTCTCTGGGCTGATAGTCTTAGGGTGTATCAGAAAGCAGGCTCAGCACTCCAGCAAGCAGGAATGCTTTGTGGTTTATCCTTCATTATTGCCTCCAGCTTCCTGCCCTGACTTCCTTCAGTGATGGACTGTGATGTGCAACTATAGGCTAGAAGAAACTTTCCTCCGGATGTTACTTCCAGTCCTGAGCATGGTGTTTTATTAAAGCAATAGAATTCAAAGACGATGAGTATCGGAGCCCATAGGTGGTGCCTCGTGGGACTGTGCAGCCAAGACGGGCCCTGGGAACACGCTCTTACCTCATCCTCTCCAGCGCAACTGTGCAATTAAAGGGAAGAGCGCGGGTATCCTAGGCTCACAGGCTGTGGTGGCAGCATCAGAAGCGACTGGCCAGCTGCAACCTCAGAGGCGGCCAGCAGGAGGAAGCAAGAGATAAACCCTGGGGACTCGGCCGCTCATCAATAGCTTAGAATTTGAGCCAAACTGGCCTGGACTTGGAAGAGAGGCAACGGTGAGAACAGATGCACCATAAAAACCTGCAATTTTGGACAGAATTGGTGAAACTGGAATTATGTTCCCCTCCCCCAACCCGATAGACTCCTGAAAATTAAACCTGGAATAACTATTTTTACTCAACAGCGGAACTGAGCCAAAGCTGCTCAGGAGAGCAGGTCTCAGTAGTTTATATTTCTAGCAGACGTTTTCCAGCATGCATGCCATTCTTAATTTCTAAACTGCAGAGTGGTCTTTCACAGTGACATGCTATTTTCTGTAATTCTCAGAAAGGTGAGATTTCTAAGTACTCAGGACTCAGTAAGTGGAGAGTAAACACACTTGGGTACTACATAAATGAAATTGTGTCGGGGCAAATCCCCGGGGAAGCTGCTTGCGTTGTTTTCTAGCTTGTAGGAAAGCTAAGATTTATTCCTCTTTAAAGTGAGTGCTGAGAAGAATCGCAGCACATGTGATTTGTGACCAAGTAGATTTATGTCAAACCTGTAACATGGGTTTATTTTTATATATTATTGAGAATTTTTATACAAGTATGGAGATACATGTGTTAATTGTAAAAGATCTTACTGAATCAGAAAGAAACACATCTTCTTGCAGTATTAGTTGACACTAGAAAGAAATTCCATATTTTTTTAAAGAAATAATTTTTCAGCTTGTCTAGTAAGATATTTCAGCAAGTACGGGCTCCCATCATTCAGCCTGTAAAATGAAGTTTGATTCCCAGGACTCAGCCATGTAATTGAAAGAATGAACAAATTGCCACACAGGTACACACGAACACACCACATGCACCCACACAATAAAATTAATTAATTAATATGCTTAAAGGCTTAAAAATTTCTATAGTGTTTACACAACTAGAGACATTGTCACATAGACACTGCACATTCTTTTTTTTTTAATTTTATTTTTCTTTTTAGTTACATTTTGTTAACTCTGTGTCCCAGCTGTATCCCGCTCTGTCTGCACATTCTAAGACTTCCAACTTGGCTCAAAAGAATCCTGCCTAAGTGACCTTCTGACTTTCTTATCCAATTATGTATGGAAGGCCCCCTTATAAATGTGCTTGAATGTTTGAGACTGTGTGAAATGAATCACTGGTAATTCGTGAGAGAGACAGGCCTATCATTAGCCTTGATAAGATAGTAATTTGATTATCTGATGGTGGTGTTGCTCATTCCATTTTTGAACATGAATATTTAAAATATTCAAAGGGCAAAATGATTCAAAGAAAAAAATTGGTCAATATTTCAAAAAAATAGATTTCTTCACAATTCTTGTCAAGTCCACTTTTAGAATGCCAAAACAGGTTATCTTCAAAATAACCTAGTAAGAAAGGAATGAAAAATGTTTATTTTGAAATAAACAGATCAGGTTTGTGTCAATTTTCCTCTCTAGTTGTCAGTTTTTAGTTCTGAATATAGGCTGTTTATTTGTACAGATTTCAATCACTGAATATTTTTTCTTTCCAGTAATAAGAGATTCAAAATTATAAAATGAATTCTCTCTTATCTCAATCTCAGCCCTTTCTGTTTTAATCTTTTGATATTTATAAGGCCTTATATAAAGAACTGATTGCCATTTGCTCTTCTTACTTCTTTATTTCATTCATAATATGACAAAACCTATATTTCCCTTTTTAGATAAAAAAATGTACAGTAATTGTAAATTATTTCTCATTATCAAGTCTCACAGAACATTGTCCTTGATTGTTTGTAGGTTGGGTTTATTATTTATTTTATTATCATGACTTTATTAGATTGAAGCTCTCAGCTATGCATGGAACCCCTCTGAGTATCCAGAGAGGCTAAATTCATCTCCACTCATTTCAGTTAACTTAGGTTCATGAAAGTAAAATATCTTATTTTAAATACACTTCAAATAATTACATCTGAAATGTAAATAGTAACTTTGGGCGATAGCACCTTGTTCATATATTTTAACCCTGAAGGCCCAGAAGAGCTACGCAGAAATATGTTCCTGAGAGAAAAGCTGTTCCTCTCTGAATTATGATTAGCAAGGCTGTACCTGCTTCATGCTCTGAAAAGAATGGAGTAGTATACTGCCTTGGACAAAGGACTGAACAATTAAATGATTAAATTGCATGTGACAAGATAAGTTTTTTTTTTTTCATCATCATGGGAATCACATATCAGGAAAAGAGTAGGAATGATAGCACATACCTACCATCTCAGCATGTGTGAGTGTCCTGAGTGACTGGCCAATCTAGACAATAAATCCAGACCCTCTCTCAAATGAAAAGCAAACACAAATGAAGAGATTAAAATGACCATTAGGATATTAAATTAGACTCATAGCTGTTAGTTTGATTTTTTAAAAAAAAATAAAACAGAAATGAACGTAAATGCATAATTATGTGGGACTAGGTTGATGGAAAGGAGACAGATGAATCATAACACTGTAGAGTAAACAAACAAACTACCTGATATTAGTGTTCGTTTATAATTATATAATTAAAGTAACATAGGTTCATTGGATAAATTGTTAAATCTCGTTATTATGGTAGAAAATGTGAGCTCAAAACACAGAGGACGAGGATCCAAGCAGTCCTGATAAGACTTGATAAGCTATGGGGATATGCCAGAGGAGGGACTCCCCCTGTCAGTGGAAAAGAGGAAGGGGATAGGGTGGAATTGGGACAGAGGGCAGGACTGGGAGGGGTTCAGGGGTGGCTTCAATCAGGATATACAATAAATAAACTGTGAAAAAAAATTTAAAAATATCTTACAGATCAAGAAAGTAAAGGATAGTTGAAAAGTCTTTCAGTATATATAAAACACAGAGAAGAGCTGACCAAGAGGCCTGCTGAGGGACAAAGTCAAGAGAGGTTCCAAAACAATGTAAATAATGATGCTCTTACTTTCACACCAATAGAACAAAATTAATACACTCATATTCACCCATCATTTAATTGATATTAAATATTAACAATTATAAAAACAAATATATGTAAAATAAGTGACTACCTCTTATAAATGATATAAAAGAATAAAGATAGAAACAGAACCAGATAGACCCACAGTAATCACATATGCACTGTCTGATACCACAATCAGGAGGACTTACATTCATAAATGTGCGAACATTTGGAAAGAGACAGAATATACGTTTAGATTCAAATTATCACTCAAAGCTGGAAATACATCACAAAGTGAGTAATAGCAACATTTTAGAGAGAAAAGCGCATCTTTAGCATGTGCTCATAAAGAACTGTAATGTCACATGTGCTTGAGATAAGGCACAGATAACACAATGTGACCTCTGCGAAATATGTAAATGAAATATGTAAAAAAGCATACAAAATCAAATTACTCATTAGAAAATGATGGATAAACCCAAAATAAGATATAATATTTGGAATAATTGGCGAGGCTGTGTGGGACAAGGCATAATCTAGGTATTTTCTTAGGTTGGAGAGATGTGGGAAAGGACCACAAAATTCCATGTGGGCTGCCAGATTCCATCCTGGAAAAGAAATAGAGACATTCAGAGAAAGGAGAGTTCTTATAGTGTGTGCAGTTTACAGAACTATGGTAATTTTGACCTCTTGATTTGATGATAATTTTCTCTTTGCTGTGTAACATTTTCAAAGAAGTGCATAGGGCTTTGTGAACTCTCAATAGTTTTTGCACAGATTGATATTAAAATTATTTTCAAAATAACGGAACAATAAAACAGCCCTCTGACTACCCATGTCGGTAAGGCATAATAATTCTCATGTTGCTGAGGGTGAACCTAAAGAGAAAAGAGATCCCATCCACCCAAGATCCCAGAGTTGGAAAACTGAAGAACTAGCATTGAACAGAGTGCATTCTGTTTGGTTCACAACTTCTAGTCTAACAATGACCGATGACAGCCATTCAGAAATAGTTTTCCTTGCTCTTAATTCAGGTTTGAAATGCTAGGGAATGACTACATTATACCAGACTTTACCTGGGAGAAACAATTAATATTTGGAAATGTTCAGAGCTAGGTGAAAAAGAAAACTTCATTCATTTGCTTCAACCTAGTTTCTGACCAGGAAACACTGAGGGGACCTTACCAAACTTGAACTGAAAGTATTCCCATTAAAAAATGTAATTCCACCCATAGGGGTTTTATGTTTCATTACTAAGAAATCATTAATAATAAAATATATAATGACAGACAGTTACTAATGCAATACAGTTGCTTAAATGAAAGTGAAAAATTGCCAATAATGTATTTTATTACATTCAAAGAAGGCTTTAGGTGACTGTGTTCTGGCTCAGAATTTGCTCTAGTTAATTAGTAGTTTGGGTCTCTGTATTGAAAAGGGTCATTTTATTATTATTATTATTGAGAATAGTTCCTTACAACATTTCTTTTGAGGGAATGAAGGAAACTTAAACTTTTTCCTTAACTATGTCATTGATCGGCTTGTAAATTGTTGTTGGATTCTATTTGATAAATACTTGTAATTAGAATTTTATTTAATGTAGCAATTCAACCCAAGGAAATAGGCCTCCTTATTAAATTAGCAACAAGATCAGACTACATGATGTGTAAATATATAACATATGACGTTGTACTTGGATTTAAGTTATGTACTAGAAGAATATTACCAAGATTGCAAATGTTTAAGTTAGAAAGAAATTATCCACTCCTATGATGAGTGACAGAAAAATAATGAAAAGAAACCCAACTAAGAACTTGCATTAAAGAATGTATAGTCAGTCCTGAAGATACCTGATAAAACAGGGTTAAATGAAAGTGGAGGTGGTCCTCCCCTCTCAGTGGACTTGGAAAGGGGCAGGGAGGAGATGAGGGAGGGAAGGTGGGATTGGGAAGGAATGAGGGAGCAGGATATAGCTGGGATACAGAGTTAATAAAATGTAACTAATAATAAAAATAAAAAAGAATAAAAAAGAATGTACAGTCTTCTCAACAGTTACAAGGGAAGGGAAAGAGTAAAATACAAAAAACATCAACTTAACACACTGCAGTTCAACCATGAGAAAGGAAAATATGCCGGCATGCTTTCTGTGATTAGTTTGTGCTTTGTTATATCTTGATACATAATTTATGGCCACTCCCTCTGTCAGCCCTGAAAGTACACCTTATGGAAATGCTCTCTGCAGTCAGTTGAGGCCTCCTGAAAAGTAGTTGTAGTGAAAGCTTTTCCATTTAATGGTTAAAAACAAGGTAAATAGAATTTATGTCTGTCCAGGGTCCAATTAAACTTCCATTCAAACTTGTCCTGACTGGAAAATAAATTACATATGGATTCTGAATACGGTTTTTACACACTTAGGGGGGTGGGGACAAACATCTGTGGAGAGCTGTGATTTATAAAGTATTGATTTCTTTGTTAAATAATGAATTAGATGTCCTACCACAATATTATTTATCAAACTTTTTTGTCATATAATTAAATTGTCACATAATGGATTGTCCCCATATAGATTCATTAAATATTAAAAACTACATGTGACACCACTCACCTTATCTTTGGCTAACAACAGTTTTCCTCTGTTCTTTTCCATTAAGGTCAATAATGGCAGCTGCCATCCACATTATTGAAGCTATAACCTCTGCTTCTCAGGGCTGCAGAAACCACAAGCACATTCCTTTAGCTTGAGCAGGGAAAGCCCTCAGTAGCTGGAATTAGCCACACTTAAAAAGCAAGTCCTTGCATGGCAAACATTCCACTGAATTCAAGACAAGTTATAAAATCAACATAAACAAAATTAAACGCTTTAAAATTAGATTTCCATGTGTCAGATTCTCCCCCCGTCCAATCAACAGTGATTTTTCTGGGAACATTTGCTTAAAGCCTGCATTGCCCTGGCTCTCTCCCTGCACACTCCCACCCACTAGCCTGACCTTCCATATATTATAACTGCAGCCACCCACAACGTGTCACAAGCTGCATAAATGTGTTTCCATCTTTTCCTGATCACTAACCCATATTCCCACTTGTGCTGACCTTCCCTCAGGAGTAGCTGAAATCTCACCATAATTAATACTTGTTGTAGCCACATAATCCATTTCCACCCATCCTACCCCACAAGAGTAATAGGGTCCTGTTTCTCTCCACTTGACATTCACGAGCTGACGTTGTTTTGGAAGTAAATTCCTGTTTCCCATTAACCATATCCACAGCTGTGCATGGCAGTTTCAAGTGGACAAGAGATGCTGAGGCAGTTAATGATAAAATCTAACATTAACTGAATGCTGATTATGTCTCAGGTATTAGGCTAAGCTTTATTACTGTTTTAATTGCTTTATTTTTCAATTTCATAAATTTTATCATTTAAAAATTTCATACAAATATAAATAGCACAGACCAAAATTAACAAGACCCCAAAGTACATCCCGCTCAATAAACGTCTATACAGTTAGAATAGGCAATTGGAACAAAGCCTATGGAGGCTTTGGAGGCTTTACATTAAGTTCTATACATTCATTATTAAGTATACTTTATGCATTTGTCCACCACGGAAATAAAAAGAATGTAAAGTCAATTATTTTCTGGCAATAAGTTTTTCATAGAGTAAAAAATAATGGTAGTGGGTGGGTGCATAAACTAAACTTCCTACATACATGTTTTAGGTTTATCATCATGACAAACTAACAAAATCCTTACTGACAATTTTCTTGTTTTGTTTGTGAGGAAGCTATAGATTTATGATGTTCAGTACTATTACAGTGTTAGAGTATCTGGAAACAAGAGTAGAATTTAGAAAACAAAAATGTCTGCTGCTTTCAGAATTTGTTTGTATCTGCACTTCAGACCTTCTCTGTGAATAAGAAAAAGCATAAACAGAGAACTACAAACAATACCAATTCTGAAATCTCTGTGTTGAGTTGAATATATATATATGTCTTTGGGAAGTGCATAGGCTATATTAAAATATAAAGTTTCTATTCTATTAAGAACAAAAAAAGGAGTTAGTGACTATAGCTTAGTATAGTGTTTGTCTAGCATGCAGGAAGCTAAGGCATCCACTACCTGCAAGGCATTAATCAGGGATAATGGACACGGACATACCTGTAATCCCAGAACTTGGAAGGTAGATGCAGGAAGAAGAGATGTTCACATTCATCCTTGTCTACATATTGGATTTGAGGCCAGCCTAAGACTCATGGAGACTCTCTATAGGAAAGAAAGAAAGAAAGAAAGAAAGAAAGAAAGAAAGAAAGAAAGAA
>NW_026594083.1:3415028-3418572 GCF_907164565.1 Psammomys obesus | reverse complement strand
GAAAGAAAGAAAGAAAGAAAGAAAGAAAGAAAGAAAGAAAGAAAGAAAGAAAGAAAGAAAGAAAGAAAAGAAAGAAATGGAAGGGGCTTTTTAAATAAAGATGGATTGGGAACAGAAATGAGGCTATCATCTTCAGAAAGCCTAGATTAAATGGACCTGCATGTCTTAGGTCTGGCTGAACATTCATCTCTCTTTTATTTATTTATTTATTTTTTGTGAAGAGCTGAATTTTCCTCAGAGAGCTAGGGGGAAGGTTACAATGCACAGGGCACTTCAGAAAATTAAACATGACTGAAAAACAATCCATAACTTGAAGAATTTCTCTAGTCACCACAGAAATGGATAGAAGAGCTGCAAGGAAAGTAAGGTAGTGAGGTTTCAGTAGAGAGGGACAGAGAGGACTGTTATCTAGGGATTTCAGGATGAACTTCATGGAAGAAGTAGCGTTAGAGAATTTGAGAGAGAAACTCAAGAATTAGATTATTTAAAAGCATTCAAAGCAGCTGGAGATCAAACTAATGAATAATAATAATAATAAAAAAACCTTAGAATTGCATTTGGTGATCACCGAAATGTTGGCCTTCATTCATTCTGTTAACTCTTTACAAATCCTACCTGGTTACAAAGGAAAAGAGTCTGTTGTGCCATGGTTTGATGAGAAGGCTCATGTTGGCAGTGAAAAGAGTAAAGCAGGTCTATCTTACAGAGAGGCTGAAATGCTAGGCACAGAAACAGGATTCCAAAGGAAACTGGGTTCTTTTGATCATTTAAAGGAAGGGAACAGTTTGATTAGTGAAGAGATAACTGGTGTGAATTTCGTACCAGCTTAAAGAGTAGCTGTAAAACAGGAAGTTTCCATGGATATCATGGTCCCCCTGCAGTCCCGGAAGCCTGAATTGTTGAGACAGAAAGACTGATGGGATAGGGGTCTGGGAAATAATGATAAGGTGCTGATGCTCATGGGGAGAGAAGATACCTAAAGGGATATAGGATATTTGAAGCACACATCCAGCTACCTCTTATCAGTTCTACCATCATAGAGTAATCAGCTGCTTAATGTGTATAACTATAACTTATTCTTCATATGTGAATGATAATGTGATCTAACTCTTAGTAAGAAAGCAAAGATAAAATATGAGTATTTCCCCAAAATTCTGGTACACTATAAATGAGGACTCTGTATTGAAAGTTTCCTGTGCTTCAGCTAAGCACACACGTGTTCCAGGTCAGTTTCCTGACAAGTGGCCAATATGAAATGTGAATGCTGACCAGTAAGATGATTGCATGCATCATACCTTTTACCATACAATAATCACAGATATTATTCAAACAGGGAAAATTAATGTAAAAAATATTTCAAGAAGTATTACACTTTGACATGGAGCACAATTTTGGGTGAAATTTTTGGTGCAGTTTTTCTTCACTGACCACGTTTTAGAGGATTTCAATGCATCCCCTTGCTTATTATTAAGGTATACTTAGCAGGACAATATAGGATGCTTCAGAATTAGAAAAGGTTAAGTGAGAGCTATAAGTTTCTTTCAGTGTGTAAGAATAAGTAGCTCTACAGTAGTTCAGCTTTTTATTAAAGTAAGGTAGAATTTATGTAGCCCAGGTACATTATGATGTTCTTTAACTACTTTAACTACTGTAACTACTAGGGGAGGGTCATAGGGAAAAAAGAGGTAGGGAGGGTGGGATTGGGAGGAGATGTGGGAAGGGGCTACAGCCTGGATACAAAGTGAGTAAATTGTATAATAATAACTGATAATAATAAAAATGATAATAATTTTAAAAATAATGAAGAGCTTACATGCTGTAAAAAAATAATAACTGGGCATAATTTTTTGACTGGGCAACTGAACAGACTATGAAAGCCTTGTAAAGGCTTTCAAAGTTAGCAATTTGACATATTCTTACTGCTCCTGTTATTCTAGCAACACAAATGGTAGAGGACGTACCCTGACTCATAGGTGGGCGTGATTCTCATGTAGTGCTGTGGTCATCTGAAAGGTGCAGATGAGGCAGAGAAGCCAGTGGGGACAGAGTTAATACTTTCACAGCCTGGAATCCAGATCTCAGAGAAGAGCCTACAGCATATGCTAATGTCTTGGGGAAGTCTCAGTGTAGATCTTTGCAAGTTTTGGGAGAATAGAAGCTACATTTGGCTCATTCTGGGCTAGTTGCCACTACCAAATGAAGAAACTTCCAAGATTTGTAAGAGCAAAGCTCTTCTTCCTCTTCTGGCTTCTCAGTCTTCCACCTCCCTCCCCTTCTTTGCAGAACCTCACAAAAAGCAACCAGATAGGAATAAAATGTGGCGAAGAAAGATTACACTTCTAACCTAAATCAGGGCCAAGTGCTAAAATGAAACTGGAACAAAAGAATACATTTTAATTTAAAAAAGAAAAGAAAGAACAAAAAAAGAAAAGAAAAGAAAACATATTCTCAATTAAATATGTGAATCCGGAAGAGTTTTAGCATGGCTTAAGTCTATAATGATAGAGTTATTTATGATTGTCTTATGTGTGGTTGTACTTTTGTTCGTCTTTCTGGAATCTGAGAGTAGACAGGATTTGGGGAATCAGGTATGCCTGAAAAAAGGAGAGAAATCATCCAGCTATTTGGAGTCCATAACTACTGGGAAAGGAAAAAATAATCAGTGTTCTTGAATGGAGTATCTCTGGGAATATCAACCACATTCCAGGATAGGCCCCAAGCCCAGGAGTACTTGACTAAACCAAAATGGACTAGATGTTTTGGGGGTTTTGTTTGTTTGATTTGGTTTTTTGTTTGTTTGTTTTTGTTAGTGTGTGTTGTTTTGTTTAGACTTAGAATATTGTTGTCCTCCTGATTTTGGTGGTTTTGATTTTTGCATTTCCTTTTATTTTTACAAAAGAAAGAACATGTAGTTGGGTTGGTACTGGCGAGTGGAAAAAAGTCCAGGAGGAGTTGGGAGAAGGGAAAAAAATACGATCAAAATAGTCTGTTAAGCTGAGGTAGATTTATCAAAAGTAACTTGTGGTAGATTTATTAAGAGAAGATTATAGCTACTATATTTGGAAAAAAATTTAGAGAAACGTTCTAGGTAGAGTATTTTAAATATTATTCTGTGTACTTTGAACTGTTTCTTTTTCACAAATATTTCAAAATTAGGATTGTGGGTAAGGATTTATTTATTTATTACTTACAATATTAGTACCATAAAGCAATCTAGGTTTCTGCAAAAGCAGTCAGAGAAGTTAAGAGTTTAATGGAGTTGTTATGAATATTCATATGAGTACCCACTTGGACTTCATGCTCTTTAATTATATACGTTCATCGCCTTAGAGGAGAACAGTCTGCTCATACCCAGGCACCATTCCTTTCTCTCTTTTCAGAGTGAACCACTTAAGCATTTGCTGCAAACCGGTTTCACAACTCTCTCACATGTGCGTTCACTTTGACTATATGATTCCTTCCTAGTGGTTCTAATGGCTAACAAAATCTTTCCTTCCTTCCTTCCTTCCTTCCTTCCTTCCTTCCTTCCTTCCTTCCTTCCTTC
>NW_026594083.1:3413658-3415018 GCF_907164565.1 Psammomys obesus | reverse complement strand
TTCCTTCCTTCCTTCCTTCCTTCCTTCCTTCCTTCCTTCCTTCCTTCTTTCCTTCCTTCCTTACTCCCTCCCTCCCTTCCTTTTCCCCTCCATCCCTCTCTCCTATCCTTATCCTTTCTCTTCTTTCATCCATCTCTCTCTCTCCTTCTCTCTCTTTTTCCTTAGAAAAAGTGTTTCTATTCCTAGTGAAGAAATTCTAAGCTCCATTTGCTGGTAATTAACAGAATGAAGTATGTGACAGTTTTGCCACACAAGGTATACACAGATAGCTGTTATTTCCAAGTCATCACACTTTTCTCACTCTCACACACACAAAAATCTATTTTTTACCACCAGCAGCCAAGGCATGGGGTGTAGAGCAGTGACTTCAAACTGTGTCTAAGAGAATTCCAGGACAGAAATAGCCACCAAAATTGCAAGCATTTCTCAAGATCTGAAAATGCTCAGGTGTAACCTAAGAAATAGCATCTCATGATTGAGTGAATCAATATTGTTTCTAGAACACTTAGGTTGTTTAGAGATTCAAGAAAATACTGAACAAGGCTGAGCTGCTAGACTTTAATCAGGGCTAGCAGTTAGTAAAACCAGGAACATTAACTCTTTCATATGGATAGTATTTAAAAGGCTTTTGTTAAAATTGTTTTGTGGGT
This sequence comes from Psammomys obesus, assembly GCF_907164565.1. Taxonomy (NCBI): domain Eukaryota; kingdom Metazoa; phylum Chordata; class Mammalia; order Rodentia; family Muridae; genus Psammomys; species Psammomys obesus. The sequence continues at coordinate 3,414,368 of NW_026594083.1, read as the reverse complement.
GTCTGTATATTTCTATTGTCATAAATTCTAAATCACTCTTGTTATTTACAAAACTTACATTACTGGCAAGAATAAAATTATCATCTCAAATAACTTAGTGGCTTAAGGAAAGTACACATTTGAAGATACACATAATTCAAAGAAGATAATTTATTGGTTTCCTGTGCAGTTTCTTATTAAGGCCCTCAACACCAGTGGTTCTCAATCTGTATGTCACAACACCTGTGGAGGGTCACATTAGACATTGTATATATCCGATATTTATATTACAATTCATAGCAGTGGGAAATTACAGTTATAATGTAGCAACACAATGACTTTATGGTTGGAGGAGTTCATGAAAACATGAGAACTATATTAAAGAGTAACAGCATTAGGAAGGTTGAAAATCTTCAACATTTTGTGCCTGCATCTGTATCTTCTCATATCTGAGCTTTTCTTCTCTGCAGTCTTTGGGAAGAACATATCCACAGCTTGACAAGAATAGTTCCAAAAGTCTGGTGTGAAACTCATATAGAATTCAATTTCCCTGATGTGATGTAGATGATCATATGTTGGTCTTTCTTGGGCTATTATAGTGAGAGGCATTGGGCTAATGTGAGAAAAGTTGAAGCCAACATGCTAGGGACCTGTATACATACATACATATGTAGACAGATATGCATCTATCTATCTATCTATCTATCTATCTATCTATCTATCTATCTATC
>NW_026594083.1:3388096-3413648 GCF_907164565.1 Psammomys obesus | reverse complement strand
ATCTATCTATCTATCTATCTATCTATCTATCTATCTATCTATCTATCGAAATTGCCACCTCAACAAAGGATAAAGATACTTAAATTATAATTGTTGGATTGTGTGAATTTCATTAAGACTTAGACATTATTAAATGGCTGACATGAAGAGCAAACTAAACATGCACTGGGAAAGAAGCCTTGCAGCCCTAATATTCTATTTGGTTCAAGTTTCACAAAAATTTATGCTGAGAAAATGTGAAAAACAATACAATATAAGTCACACTTGAAAATTCAAGCCTTGGCAATGTTTTTCATCAGAACTTCATTATTTTCCACATGCACACCCTTTAAAATGACATTATATTCAGTTGAATAATGATGAGCCTTTCTTTTAAGTGGACTCCAGCTCTACTTGCTTGGGCCACCTTTAATTGGAGCCATTGTTTCAGTTTTTCACTTTTCCCCTATTGGCTTTTTACAGTTCTCTGGAGCTGTTGTTTTATCTCACCCAAGCAACTTTTGAGATCTGTTCTCAGTGTATTCTGGGAGATATTGTAAGTCAATTTCAGCAAACGGAAGATATTACTCCTTGCAAGATTCCACACAGGTCAATAGCAAGAAATTCACTACAGCAGTGAAAAAAAGTATGGTCATAGATGAGACTTCAGAGGAACTTCATTTCCAACAAATTGGCTATTAGTAAAAGACTAAGCTCTCATCAGGAGGCCAAAGGCTAATTCAGAATTATGGGGCATACATGATTGTATCCTGCTTTGACAAATTTCAGTCAGTTCTATCTGAGGTAGTAGCTATCCCCACAAATGAGGTGGGTAATTACAATTATATTAGGTATCATTATGTAGGGTTATTATATACAGGCATCTTACAAAGGACATCATGCGCATTGCCTACATACTGTGAAAATGTGGTTACGGGTACTGTCAACCTTGCGCTGTCAGTACAGGAGCTGGAGATGCTGAAGTGCAGTGGCCAGGGCTTACTATTTGCACTGAGAGAGCTGAGACCTGAATTCAACCGTCATCATAGTTTGGGCCCTTTGCGCTTTCCTGTGTGGACATCTAGAGATTTTGAGGTGATAAACTTTTAAATATGATATTTAATAGTATAAAATAACACATTTAGTGTAATTTATTATTACAAACCCCATATAACAAAATGTTAGCCCTTATGTTTAAACAGAAATATTTTCAGTACTTTTATTTTTAGGTTTTGCTTAACTAATTAAATTTTTTTGGTAAACTTTGAAATATAGACGTCAGATAGCAGATAATTAGCTGTGTCAGCATCCTGAAAAACAGAATGGTAAGCCAAGATTGGAGTAGGAAAAGAGGCCCTAGGCATAAAATTATACTAGAAAACTCAATGGTGCTTGCAAAATAAAGGCTAGTACATGACAAAAATAGCAAATGGTACGGCTGCTGTTTCTTTTTTAATTTGGTCACCATCCTTTTGAGTTTTCAGTATTTGTCTACATGGAGAGCATATAAAGTTGTTCCTTTTTGTGAATGCCTCATTGTACTAATTGTTTGTAGATACTCATAGCCCTTACAAATGTTGTAAAGATCCTTTGAGAGAGTTTATTTTAAAATCCATGGCAAGTGTCATGTCAGATCTCATAGCAGTGTTTATGGATTTTCTTTCATTTGGATTATGTTTTGTTTGTTTTTTTTAACATATAAAAATAAAGCCATTGCATTGGTTCTTGCTTTCTTTTGTCTTAAATACACAAAATTATATCAAGCATAAACTTACATACACTAATGTTTTTGGCAAAATATTATGAAGCTATTCATGCCTGCATTATGTAAGAATTACCTAATTTATATAACGCCCGTGATCTCTTCTCTTGGGATAGTTTTGCATAACTTATTCTCATAAGCCAATAATGAAATAAAAATACAACTACAGCATCAATAGGAGGCTGAAGAAGCCTTGTAACTGGGCTATTTCATATTTGGAATTTGCCCTTGTTGACCTTTCTAATCTGTAGTCTGAGCATAGTTTTAAACATCTTTAACATAGGGAGTCATGTGAATGGTTCGAGATTCTGTGTGTTCACAAGTTTTCTCTAAACACTCAAGACTAATGCAGTGACTGGCGTTTTAAAACTGGAACTTCCTGAAATTAAAAGATGGACTCTTTTGCACTGATCCTCACATTATACTGTGCCTTTCTTCTCCTTTATGTACAGAGTTCATCAGTAAAAATGCAAGTTTCATAATTAAATATAAAAACTGAGGAGTTTGCACCAATATGCTAATAGCTCTATTAAACTCCTCCCTTTATATGTAAATTTGTGCCCAGATGTTGCATCCTTTGCAAATCTTGCAATTAACGCATTTTATAACTTCAGTTATGCAAAGGGGCAGTAGACTGGAAAATGGGTAAAATTGCTTGGCTAGGACATTACCATGGCAACATACTGACCTCCATTCAATTAGTTACCACTGAAGATTCAGCTATTAATTATAGTGGTCAGAAGTGGATATCATCTGATTTCCCCTTACCTTTTTAATATGGACATTTTCCACTCTCCATAAATCTTTGACTTTTAGAGGCAAGGCTCCCAAACTCAAGTGTTAAAAGTGATATTGCTAAGCACTGATAGAAGTGAGGGTCAAAAAAGGAGTTTCATTTATCAGCCATATTCAGGGGAGTTCTTCAACTTTCTGAAATGTAAGCACTCTGTCAGGCAAGCCTCAGAGTGAATGTTCATTACTGCTCATTCTCCTCATTGAACTCTTCCCATTACATGTGTCAGCAATTACCTCTCACTTTAGAAAGCCATCATTAATTAGTACCACAGTAATCACTAAGAGGCCTCTGAAATAGATAGATGTCCCACTTTGGGTTGAGTTGTGTGTTTTCCAGGGAAGAAGTTATTATTTTCTTGGCAGAGAATAAAAGAAATGTTGAGTTAATTACAGAAGTGCTTTGTGGAAGGTGAAAACACATCTTTTGCCCTTTATTCCAGACTCCAAGATAAAAATTTTTGGCACAGTGTTGTTACAGAATGTGATTTACCAACACAACCATAGTCCAAAATCATATACACTTTCAGACATACAAAAGTAAAAATCGGTCATTGTAATACATCAATGCTACATGGATTGATGTCTTCCTAATCAGTTATTTGATGACAGTTGGGGTTTATGAAGCCCTCTTCAGCCTCCTGGGGATACAAAGATATCAATGGGTGTCAAGATGTGTGCTGACTGGAAAAAAAAAATAACTAAAGCGGTAGAAAACAGAAGGTTATAAAAAGTTCTACATTGAGGAATAAAACAAAGGAAAACATTTACTACTAATCCTGATATAAATAAACACATGAGCAAATACATCCCTATTGCACATATGTGCATTATGTGTATCATTTAAATTTCAAATTATGTTAAAGGTAACTTGTTATTCACTTATTTCACAAAAGGTGTGTGTACATTTGTATGTTAGATAGATTTGTTGAATAAGTTCTTTTGGTTGAAGTTGGAAACGAATATCACAGATTGCAGTTTCTATTATGAATAATACAGCTTTGAATATTTCTAGTCTACATCTGGAGGAGCTTTTCTTATTAATATTGCCAGGGGTGAAATTTCAGGATTTTAACATAATAGAATTGTCAAAAATCTATCAATTTTACATTGATAAACTGTAGCCTAGTTAAAAAGAAATATTACACAGAAATAAAAACACATGAATTATAGCTAACTAGAAAGAGTCAGGAATTAATTTTAAAACTAGTTTGAATAAAATAAAACTCATAAGTAAGTCTATATGATATTTAACAAAAATATTTAAAGCAGCAGTTTGTTTGGGAGTTCTTATACATGTAATATATTTGACACTTTTTTATCATGAAGAAAATAAAATGACATGATAACATTTCTTGTATTAGATATCATAGTTGGAGGAAGAAAACGATAGATTTCTTGGAGTTTGAACATAGAGATCTATGGTAACTTTGAGTAATGTAGTTTGAATATTAGGTTATGAGTTTATTGCTATTTATATTATTAAAATGAGTGAATAAAAAACAAAAGGGGAGAGTGAAGAATAGAGATACAAAGAGAAGGAAATTTATACACCATTGATGAAATGTATCATGAATTAGAAAAATAATGTTGACACATGATTTAGACAAAAAAAATTAAAACTAACAATATCATGAATATAATTTTTAATATTATTGAATTTATACAAAGGTGTTGCTCAAAGAATAAAACAAATAATTTGTTGGAATTTCTCACTACATGGTACTCTGTTAATTTTATGTTGGACATAAGAATTTCATGCATCAGATTAATCATAATGATTTAATTATGACACACTTTTCTTTGTAGTAGGCTCAAAATAAGGGCACCTTGCAGAAGCAACAAAGGAAATAAAACTTGATGCAATGGGTATAATAAGTTGCTTATGACAGTTACAAAGAACTGAACTAAACATAAAGTCTTGTGCTTTGTCCTGTCCCAATCACATTAGAGCTTAGCTAGAATCCAGCCGTTGCTCTCAGTCACCTTACGGCAGGGATCCAGCAATGACTATCAGTCCCAAAATCGCCTTTTTAAAAAAATATGTGAAAGTTCCATAAAACTGAAACATTCAATGCTCTGTGTTCCCATCAAAACATCATTACTTTTTTTTTTCTGTCTTTCTTAAAATGTGATCAGTACCATTAGATTTTTACATTTTTTAAAATTTGGCAAATCCTATTTGAAACCAAACCTATTTTATTCCCAAACCCTGGGGAAACAGACTTCTGTGAGTCCAAGACCAGCCTGGTCTAAGTAGTGAACTCCAGGCCAGTACTTTATAGGGAAATCTTGACTGTGAAAAATCATAACTATCTGCCTCCTCCTCCTCATTCTCTTCACCATCATCACCACCCACGAAAAATGCACCACACAATTACCAATTTCTTCTTTCAATAAGTATATTAAGTCACTTATTTAAAGGGTTACCTATTAAATATTAGATAAAATTGGTCAAATAACAGTGAACTGATCAAATAGCTGCCATTGGGAAGATAAATTGACCCGATTCCTACATAAAATGGGTAATGCTTAGAAAGGGCAACTATAAAGCTCTTTGTCTTTTATCTATCTATCTATCTATCTATCTATCTATCTATCTATCTATCTATCTATCTATCTATCTATCTATCTATGAAGAACGTTTCAGTGGCATCTGACTGAAGGTACATATCCATTTTGATCCTTTGCTGGGTGGAGCCTCGCTGAAGACAGCTTTGCTAGGTTTCCACCTGCAAGCATAGCTGTGTCGTTGTTAGTGTCAGTGTTGGCTATTTCCCACGCAGTGAATCTCAAGTTAGGCCAGGGACTGGCTGAGCATTCCCTCCATCTCTGTGCTATCTTTATTCCCTCACATCTTATAGGCATGCTAAATTTTCGGTTGAAGATTTTGTGGGTTGGTTGGTGTTTCACCTCCCTCCACTAGGAGTCCTGTCTAGTTAGAGGGTGGCCTCTTCAGTCCCCATTACCCCTACTACTACAAGTCTCAGCTAGTCACCCCAATATCCTCTCTCTTACAAATATTTAATAAAGAAATCAAGTCAACGAGGCATTTTTTTTTGGTACAGTATAAAGATCTAGATTAGGCATGCTCATTTCAGATTACCAATGACAATTTTTTTATATATAATGCTACTTGTATTTGATATATTTTTTTCTTGAGAAGGTCAGAGGGATGCAAAGAATATGTGGGTGAAATATGTATGCAATATAAATATTAATCTGTTTATAATGTATATATATATATTACAAACAAGTATGTGCATTCATTGTGTATGTTTGTGTGTAATGCCTATACTATTTTGCATATACAGATTTGTCTTGGTAACTGTGGAATTCTCCACAAATAGCAAAATGCTCTAATGGTCAAGGCTTACACATAAAATGATGCAGTATTTGCATTCCATTTATTTAACTTACCAATATACTTTACACCATGCCTAACTTAATTTAAATGCCTAATATGATATTAATACTCTACAAATTGTTTCTTTCCTTACTGTACTGTTAAGAGACTATGCCAATGGAAAATGTATTTTCATGTTTAGTGTTAGAAGTATATTCTTTCTACTTTTCTATCTAGGCTTTACTGATTCTGGAGATATGGAAGTCATTTGAAAGGTGGGAAAAATCTATGCTTCTTTATCCATTTATCTGTACTAGAATTATAGCAGCATTTTTTTTTCTGTCTGCTAGTAAGGACTCATCTTTCAGTTAATAAATGCTTAATGGCATTTTTATGATTGGGTTCTCTCTCTCTGTCACACACACACAGGTAGTGCATCTATGTGTGTATGACTGCCTTCTCTTTCTGTCATTTTCATTGTATCCTGGCACCTAGTTTTCCCACATAAGTATTAATTGGCATGGTGATATCCTGGAGCATCACTTAATTTTAAAGTAAAGTCTAATACTTAGATATTGAAATACATATTACAATAAAATGAGAAAATTGTTTATTTCCTAATTTTTAAAATTAAAAAAAATGAGTTTCCTAATAAAAGATTGGGAAGTCTTATTTGGATTACTGGATTACACTGACATGAAAGAATCTAAATCAACAGGTGATTTCACCACTACTGAGGCCCATGGCACAACTGTAGAAAAACTGTGGTTGGAGATGTGTGTTGCCACCAGAAAATCTGGCTGGATGTAGCATTCATTGCCAACATATAGTAATAGGAATTTTTTCCTAACCATGCTTTGCGAAGCCTACAGCATCTGAGAATTATGTAGCACCACGTCCAAATAGTGCTTCTTATAAAATATAGAGTTCTGCCTGTGCATCGTCGGGCCTTTTACAGTGGAGGAACTTGTCTCTGGTCAGGCTGAAGAAATGGCTTCTTCTATTTGAAAGGATGAGTTTGTGTTTATGCGTAAAATAATGGCAATTTAATGCCATCTATTGATTTACTTTCCAAGTATTTTGTTTTAATAGTATCTGTGAAAGGTCGACATTATAAACATGATAGAAAGCAATCCTTAACTACCAATAGTTGGAAGCACTAAAACCAACCCAGAGATGAGTATGCATAGGCTACAGGGAACTGATAGGCTAGACTCCAAAAGATAAATATCCTTCTTGATCTTCAGGCATATGAAAAGATTAAACTAGACACTCATCTAAGAGATGGACTTGTCCAAATCGGAGCCTCATGCTATTTCAAGAGCATTCTTATACTTGCTACACTAAATAGAAGCATTGATCGGCTACTTTAAAGCAAGACCTATAGACGCTGTTACCCACGCAAATGTACTGTCAATAAATCATTTTTATTCAGCTGTTTCTACTGACTGTGAGGAAATAGTTTCCAGCAATGTAGTCGATTTCAAAACAATAAGTTCTTGGTGAGTTGTATTCCCTTTGAATAATACGAAGAGTCATTACATTATGAGCTAATGATTTGGTAAATTTAATTATGTAAATCAAAGCTTTTTTGACACTTAGACATGCAAAAAGACTCCAGGGGTATTGAAGGTTGGTGGACTTATTCATTCTAATCACTTAATTTTGTTCATCAATTAAAGCTTTCTCTTGTAAGATAGCCTAGTGATGAATGAGGATGTATAATTTTTCCTTATACATATGAAAGAATGAAGCAAGTAATGAAGCATTTCATAGGATATAAGTTAACAAAATTTCTCAACAAAAGTAATGAGAAACAAATTATTGATTAACCATTCTTAAATGACCAGCCAGACTTCTTTTAATTGCTGAAACAAAAGTATCTATATTATCAGTTCCAATGACATGTTCACGGGACCTTTCTGGTTATTATACCGTATGACTAAGGGAAAAAAAAACCATGAAGTAGGTCCAATGTTATACCAGCTACCGGAAGTTCTTAGCAGTGAGTGCCACAATTTTGAGAGATAAATTAGGAAAAGTTACATGTCTTGAATAATCTCTTTTGGAAAGAATGAACAGACCAAATTCATTGCGTTAGCCATTCAGATGTGCTATTGAGTGGTACAGTTCTTCAGGAACAGAACAGACCATGTCATGGTTTCTCCTTACTCATCCATCCTCCCATCCTCCCTATGACAAACCTCACTAAGTATCATTTAGTGAGGCACTATGTTTTCATCGATAGCTAGAATTTCTTCCTCAGCCTTGAATATCTTAGATTATTGTTAACAGAAGATAAAAATACCTAACTATGTATCGTACTATTTATTCATTACTATATATACGTATATTACAGTTTAGAGGGAAGATAGTGTTATGTAAAGAATAAACGAAAGAAGAAAGGTTACACAAGTTCAGTAGAAGTCATCAAAACTTCCCTCCTACCACCTCTGTAGATAGCTCAGCTGGATACATTAGCAAAGTTTAAGGGGAAAAATACAGTGGGCAAAAGAAAAGGCCCATCTGGCCCATGAGCAAGGTGAAGAGTCACCGGTGAGCATGGTTTGCCCCAAGGAAGACTGAAATGTGTAGCCAACTGAGCAGAAATGAGCTAAGGGACCATCACGGAAAGTCATGGAAAAGCCTTGCTTTATGCAGATAACACTGAGTTCTAGACAACAGGCAACTGCATGAGAATCAAAGCAGGTGACTTGGTTTCTATTGCTGTGAAGAGACACCATGGCCACAGCAACTCTTATGAAGGAAAGCATGTAATTGGGGCTGGCTTAGAGTTAAGTTTATTCCATTATTGCCATGGCAATGTGAATAAAGACATGATGCTGGGGAAGCAGCTGAGAATTCAACATCTGGATTGGCAGGCAGCAGGAAGAAAGCCTGCCAGTGAGACTGCCTTGAGCTTTGAGAACTCCAAGCCCACCCCCTGTAACACACTTCCTCCAACACAGCCATACCTCCTCCAACAAGGCCACACCCCCTAATAACGACAGTCCCATGCCTGTGTTAGTGCCATTTTCATTCAAACCACCGCAGCCCGTAACTCAACAATTAAGTTTGTAATTTTCATGAAGCTTCATAGTAGTCAGGGATATTTAAGAGCAGATAGAAAGAAAAAAGGAAGTATGGCTAATATGCCCAATCTGAAATGATGAAAGTCCATCAGAAAAGAAGCCTGACTTGAGAAACTGTAAATACATAAAATATCCATGATGTGAGTGGGGAAGGAAGAGAAGGATGTCATGCTTTACCCTGGTTATGGTATCACAAACTTACAGGAATGATTTACACATAATAGAAACTTCCAAAACTTTTCACAATTTTGGAAGCAATAGATTCAAACCAGGTTCCCAGGAGAAGACTTGTAGTTAATACTCACTAGCTGTCTGCATCTAAGAAGCCTCTTGCTGAGTGTTCAGATGTTGAGAAGGGCAGAGTATCAAGCTAGATGTCTCTGCTCTTTATACAGACAGTAGGATCATAATATGGGCTTCATCTCTGTGTTTTAGTAGCCTTCTAAAGGATCTTCCTATTTAATAACACTTTGGGAGCAATTAAGTTTAGATATATGAACTTGCATGCATTGGATTCATTAACAGGAGGCTGTAGAGGTGGATTCTGACTTTTTATTTTGATATCTGCTTTGAGTAGTGATACTGCAAGAAGAGAAATTCAAGACAAAAATAAGTCATATTCAAGAAGGAATAACAGGAGTTCATATTTGCCCAGGTTGTTTACAAAGCCTGTTGAATAGCCAGGTCAAATGGATGGCTCATGTGAAACATTTGAACTGCAAAACAGAGATTTGTTGTCCTCAGCATATGCCTGTTCTTTGAGGCCATGATTAAATATATTTCCTTATGAGTCATAAAGCTGGGTGTGACATTCCTCAGAAGATTGATAATGAATTACTGAGAGGGAGGAGCAGTAGAAGACAGTGCTGTAATCAGAAGTTCACATAATATTTGAAAATAGTGTCCTCCATTATTGTTTATTTTTCTGTGCATCGATGGAGCATAAAACCTGATGATAGTTGAACAGTGTGAAAGAAAATAAATATTAAATATAAAATACTGTTCTTACTTTATTTTTTTCACTCAAGTTCCCATCTTCATGATTCTTTCATTTACAAGCTCCAATATACCTCCATTTCTGACTGGTCTCTGACTGTCCTAAAATATGAGTTAATAACAAGTATATACAGATCTGAAGAATAAGGGATTAAAGCAAATGAGGCATTACTAATTCATTTCTATATAAAAAAATACACTTGAACAGGCTACGTTACCTTGTCTACCATTGGGCTTCTGTGTTGAATCCTTGTGCCCTGCCTTGTGAATAGGAGGCATATGTTACTCACAAAAGCTACAGAATAGGAGTCCAGGATTTGCATGACTGCACACTGGTGAGAATCCTCTCTGCTGAACATTGTCAATCTCTAGTATTGCAGACAGAAGTAGGAGCAAAAAAAAAAAAAAAAAGACCAACAACTTTAAAAATCTTATTTATTCTTTTAAATCACTGATCTCATTCATCCTCAAATCTACTGACCTTCCAATGGTCAAATCTCACAGTATCATCCTACACATCTTTCCCAATACCATCACATTGAATTAGGATTTCACCTGGCAAATTTAAGAGAGATGCAATAAATTCAGAGCAGCACAACAATCAGAATTGAATTGATTAAAGTCACAACCTTGAAAGGCAAGTACTACACCCACACCTTCTGTAACATCTTTACAAAGACCTGGTAGTGTTATGATGTTCAAGTTGTCGTTGACTTTCCCATAACGCACATGCTTTATGGTAACAGAGAGTCAATGCCAATAAGTGTATTGTATGTTTAGGCTTTTAAGAATGAGAGTCCTCAGCTTTATCTCTGTACCATAAGGAAGCTGCTCATTTAGCTTGGATCCTGACACTCTGTTTGAGTAACATCTTACTCTACAGTCACTTTGTTCTTTCCTATTGTATCAATTAGTGATAGAATGTGTTATTCAGTTTTGTCCTTAACCATAGCAGAAGTGCTTCAGAAAAGCACACAGCATTGCATAGATCTACGTACTAACATAGTTGATTATTTATTATAGCTATTAAAAATAGACACTAAGGCTATGCTATGGCAATAGTAGCAAAAATCTTGTGAGAGTAATCAGAGATTGTCTGACTTGACTTTTGGCCTGCTCTACTAGATAGAACCCATATCCAACACTGCTTGGGTGAGCAAAGCCTCAGACTACATAGTCTCGCGACATAGAGTAAAACCAACTACCTGTTCTAAAACCATAGCAATGAAACGACTCCTAATGACATTATGTCATATTCATAAAGCAGTTCCTTGCTCATCTATCATCCAATATGCTTCATCCTGTGGTGGATGGGAACAGAGACCCATGACCAGATTACACAAAGAGTGAGAGATTTTAGCATACACAGACCTGAAGGTGATGTCTCAATAATATCTCTATCCTTAGAGCTTAGAGAAGCCTGTGGAAAAGGAGGCAGAAAGAGTGTAAGAGGCAGCAGAGGTGGAGGATACCTCTCTACATCAGCGCTCATATGAAGTCGCAGAGACTGACTCAAAAAGTACAAGGGACTCCACCTACTGCACCAGTTCTCGTGTGTATATTATGGCTTCAAATTTAGCGTTTTGATGGAGCTCCTGACTGTGCAAATGAATGGGTACCTGACTCTTGTGCCATCTCTTAGTTTCCTTTCCTCTTGTTGGTTTGTCTTGGCCAACCAAGATTCAACAGGTTTTTTTTTTTCTGTTTGTTTTATCCTATATTTTGTTTTGTTATATTTAGTTATTATCTTTTAGAAGTCTATTTTCTATTGAGGAACAGAAAGTAAGTGGTTCTAGATGAGGGATGGAGAGGAACTGAGAAGAGTAAAGAGAGGAGAAATTTTAATTAAGATATATTTTGTGAAAAAAAATCTATTTTTAATAAAATAAAAAAGATTAGGTAATTACTACAGCTAATTCTTTCATATGTTGTAGTTATATGAAATACAACTATTGCAGGTATTTTTAATATAAAACGAATAACAAGTTATGATTATTACTCTTTAAAAACCAATGAATAAATATACTTTGAAATAATCTGAGATTTGCTTTTCCTGTGGTTAATATATAAGGGATACAATGATTTAATACTTATTTCATCTGGTTATTGTATTGTTTTAGTGGTTAGGTTTGTTGGCTTGTTTGTATTTAGCATGACATCACAGACTTGAGGCACATAATAAGAAAAAAAAACCCCTCTATTGAGGGGAATTGGAGCCAGCAGATTAGACTATGGGCAAGTCTATGAGACATTTTCGTGATTGTGCTCAGCCTGCTCTAGGGAATGACAACGCTTTTTTCCTACCTGAAGCACAAGCTGATCAAACCATGGAGAGGAAGCTTTATGTTCTTACTCTCTGCTTCAGTTCCTGTCTCCAGGTTCCTGCCTCTGCTCCAGCTAGAGTTATTGCCCCAGCTTCACTCATTAATTGGCTGTGTTGGAGACACATGAGCCCAATAACTCCTGTCTTCCCTAGATGGTTTTTGCCTGTGGTGTTTATCACAGCAATAGAGAGCAAACTAGGATAAATGTACTATGTGTTCAGGTTTTCTTTTTAATTAACTAATTAAAAAGAAATTAATTGTAATTAATTAATTAACAGTTTATTCACTTTATATCCCCTTTACAGCCCCCTTTCTCGTCTCCTTCCAGTACCACCCCCCTTCCTCTTCTCCCCCTATGGCCTTTCCTTAGGACCTCCTTCCCTTTTATCTGACCCTAGCTTATCAGGTGTCTCTCATCAAGGCAGGCTGCATCATCTTCCTCTGTGGCCTGGTGATCAAAGAGCCAGCCACTGAGTTCATGTCAGAGACAGCCCCTGTATGCCACACTAGGGAACCCACATGGAAACTGAACAGCCAATGGGCTTCCTTTGAACAGGGGGTCTAGGTCCTCTCCATGCATGATCCTTAGTTATAGTATAGGTCTCTGTGGGACCCCCTGAGACCAGGTGTTTTGGCTCTGTTGTTCTCCTTGCAGAGTTCCTGACCCCTTGAGGTCTTTCTATTTTCTTCTTCAGCAAGGATTCTGGCACTCTACCGAAAGTTTGGCTGTGAGTCTCAGTATCTCCTTCGATATCCTAGTGGGTAGAGTCTTTTAGATGTCCTCTGTGGAAGGCTCCTGTACTGTGCCTTGTCTTCTACTTTTTACTGTCTATCTTTTTTTGCAGTTCTGAACGAGGATTAAGCCTCTTCCCTAGAGTCCTTCTTGTGGTTTAACTTCTTTAGTACTATAGATTTTAGTATATTTATCCTATAATGTGGGCTAATATCCACTTATGAGTGGGTTTATACCATATGTCTCTTTCTGCAAATGGGTTAGCTCACTCAGGGTGATCTTTTCTAGTTCCCATCACTTGCTTGCAAATTTCATGATTTCTTTGTTTTTAATTGCTGAGTAGTATTCCATTGTGTAAATGTACCACAATTTCTGTATCCATTCCTCCACTGAAGGACATCTACATTTTTTCCAGATTCTGGCTATTACAAAGAAAGCTGCAACTAACATGGTTGAGCAAATGTCCTTATTGAATAGTGGGGCATCTCTTTTTAGGTATATGTCTAGGAGTGGTATAGCTGGATCTTAAGGTAGCACTATTTCTAATTTTCTGAGAAAGTGCCAGATTGATTTCAAAAGGGGTTGTACAAGGCTACATTCCCACCAGCAATGGAGGAGGGTTCCCCTTTCTCCACAGACTCTTCAGCGTGCATCATTCCTTGAGTTTTCTATGACCAGCTTTTGTAAGACTTTTTCAGGAAGTCAGTTTATTGTCATTCAAGTGTCTTACCTAATAATTATCTCAAATATTCCATGTTCAACATTATCAAAGGTTTAAAATACTTTCTTAAAATAGATTTTTATCTTACATTGCACAGTAAAAGCATTAGTAAATAACGATTATCTGAGCAGAGCCATGAATTTCTTAGAAATTGGTAGAACTTCAGTTTAAGTCAAATAGAAAGCACCAAGGATTGAAAGCTGTTAATTAATTTTGAACTTGTGTATCCTTGATTCCATCCTAGTGAAAATTGAAAACCTCAGTCAAATTGATTATTTCACATCTAATACATACTGCAACACACCACATCAAACTGGCTTTTAGATTTATTTTAATAATTTTTCCTAAAATTTAATCAAACTGTTTACTTCTTATTTACTTTACTATCAGCTCATAAACACACTTTTCTAAGATTAATTGTGTTATTGATTCCATTTATTTCTGAATCTACTTGTTGGTGAGTTCAAAAAATAACTAATAATGATTTAGAAGACCATTATCTTCCGCGGTGACAGAGCTCCATCAATAGTGTATTGATGTGTGCTCTGATTGCACTTCCATTTTTAAGATGCATCATATATAACATTTTAGAATGCATTTAGCTCAGAGGAAAGCATGCATTCATTTGCATATGTCTGACAGAGTGTTTTATTATTTTCTCACTGTCCAACAAAAGTGTTGAAAAGCATGTTTCTCTCATCACAGACTGTCCCAGAGGAGCAATTACAGGTAAGGACACTTAGATATCTGAATCATATATAAAGGACAGCCCTAACTCAAAACGACTTTTTGGATTAGTTATTGACAGGTGACTGTGAAACCTTCAGAACTGAGGAAAATCTGGGATATAATTTAACTGAAATATTTAGCACAAGTCATATGGATAAGATACCCCAAAGCTATCTCCTGCTTTTTCTCTAAGAGGAGCTTTAAGAGCCAAATGTAACCCTAGAGTTTTTGTTGGTTTCTGTACCTGGGCCTCTTTCTGTTTCTTCCTTCACAGTAGCTCTGGGGCAAAGGCTTCTAGGTTGTTAGGTAACAGATTTCAAACAGAAAGCACAAATGAGCAAGCTAATAATCTACTCAGACAAGAAAACAATTTAATACAATTATCCATATGGTGGCTGCAGTGTTTACCAACAGACATAAATGATGATCATTATTGTTAAGTGCTATTACTTTACTATATTTCTAGGTTTCTGTTGCTTTGTTTCTGCCAGCGACCTGATTTCCTTTAAGCATATGTCTTCTAAGTAGGTTTTTAATAAACGGGTTGGGAAGAAAGTTAAGGTAATGAGGTGCTTTCTCTGCATCCATGAGAACCTGAGTTTGATACCAGAATCGACACGAAAACTAGGCACAGAGGTGAGCATCTTCTTGCTGGTGATGCAGCAATGGGCAAATCCTTGCGGTTCACTAATTGCTGAGTGCTAGTGCGAGGATAGTGGGCAACACTGTCAAATAAAAAAGTGAACGACATTGAGGAGAAATGATTCACAGTCTATTCTCTTGCCACCATATTTACTCCTCCCATGCACGTGGCTATATAAAAACATATACACATGAACACACACATACATATCCACACAGAAATATGTCTGCCACGTGAGCATATAGACAAAATGAATTTTCATATATCTTTAATACTAAAAGGTTCTTGAAAAGACATAAAATCATCGTTGTCATGGCATATACTTTTCCTGACTGAGCCATGTCCCCAGTGTGTCTACTACGTTATTTTTTTTCATTTTAATGCATATACTCTTATCTGATGACATAATTAAGCCTGGAAATAAAAAGTAAATATTTTAAGTGAGATAAAAATGTTGAAATTACCTATGTTAGAATTTTGTAGGTATTCAGTAATTCCTTTTATACAGTGATATAAAGAAGATTTTGAATAATTTTTAGAATACATATAAACCTTAGGAAGTGATATAAGGACATGTAGAAAACTTAATACAAACCGGATTTAATCAGTGTTTTCATTTATGTATTTTATTTTATTCTCATTAATAAATGTCTATGGCTTAAAGAATGACTTAACAAAGAACCACATAAATCCTGGAGGGTGTTTTGTTTTATTTTGTAGATGCTTAAAGAGGTTTTCTGGTGCTTTTGCGTTAGAGAGGTCAGATAATTTGTCACAAGAGATTGTGAAGAATGAGGGAAGAAATATTATTTGTATGACTGCCAGAAATATCACCTATATTCAAAGTACTGTATAAAAGTCTGTTAGCAAGTTTCAAAGCTAAAACTATATGGCTCCATGCACTGAAATTTCCAGCCCTTGGCAAATTCATATGTTTACTCCGTATAGACATAATACATGCTTGCTGTAAGGGATCAGACAAGCAGACATGTTTTAGTCTTGATCTCTACAATAGGAATGGTTTTAACATGATGATGGTAAGAATACCTATAATTCATTATGAAAATATCATGTTTTTATAGCATGCAGGCAAGTAGATGGGTTTAATATATTTATTGTTAAAATAAAATTATTTAATAATAATACTAAATTAGTTGGGTATTAATATGAATGCAATAATTGTTGCACTTAATCTACAGAAATGATTTTGTTATTCTTACATTATTACTTTTTAAAAAGTTAATACTTGTGTATGTTTAATTTATATAATCCAAACTGAATGATTTATTTTAGATAAAATTTTGAAAATTTTAATACTGTAAGTAATTCATAAAACATAACCAACATTTCTTGGCTTCAGGTTATATTTTTGTCTTGAATATGTGTTATTCCATGGTGTGTGTTTGGGCCTTTGCAGTTCCACGTGTGTATGGAGGATGGATGTGGAAGCCAGGGCGCGATGCCAAGTATGAGGAATGCCATTCACTTATTTTGGTTTGACCAGAAAGTCTTCTTTTAGGCTAGACTGGCTAGCCAGCCGAGCTCAGGAACCTGCTGTCACTGCCTCTCCAGTGCTAGGATTACAGTTTGTATTGCTCAGCATTTTCATGTATGTTTTGGAGCTGGCTTGGAGCCTCATTTGTAGCTTAAATGAGCCAAGCCTTTCTCCCACTGAGCTATCTCCTGGCGACCAGTTTATGCTCCAATTGGACTAATTCATGAAAACTGAAATAAAAGTGCTTTAAAGGAAATATCATAAGATATTCCACCACTGCCTGTCCCCAAAGGACCTCTCTAAAGGAATAGTCATAAAAGACAATAACCAATGAACATACTGTAATTAAGAATTTTTGGTTAAAAAAATTGCCCCAAACTCCTAACTGGTCTGCCCTGCCTGACTTCAGCAGGAGAGGATGTGTCTAGTCCTGCAGTGACTTAATGTGCTAGGGCAGGTTGGTGCCTATGAGGGACCTACTTTCAAGGAGGTTAAGGAGAGGAGAGAAGGTGGGTATGGGTTTGTGAAGAGGGGTACTGAAAGGAGAGCAGAGCAGGGGCTGTAATCAGGATGAAAAGTGAATAAATAAATAAATTAACAAAGAAAGATTATCTAAAATTCTCTATTACAAAGAAATGTGAGGTAATAATCCAGATTATATTTTAAGCATATACTCAAATAGAGCTTTTTATTCACCTCATGCCATCGCAGATGGCATCTAATAGCAGATGATTATGGGCATTCTGAGACTAGCCTTCTCCCCTGGGGGAAATAAAACCTAGACAGAAATTTACCTCTTATTAAAATATTGGAGTATTAACCGAAACACCCCCACTGACTTGCAGAGCTCTTCGCTGGACTGCATTTTAACGTTTATCATGTCAAATCAAAAGCACATCTCACCTGGTGATTTTCAGAAAATCTAATATGTACCTTTAAGGTATGTATCTGAAGACTCCAGGTATTTTTGTCTCCTACATTGATCTCTAGGATTTTGAATCGCTTTGTGCTTTTCTTTTGTCCAGTTAAGGGGACCCGGTGCAGTTTGGATTTGACAGTGTAGCACCTTTTCCCCATACTTAGCAGAAACTCCTCAGACATCAGTGTTCCTGTCTTTTCTCTGGGCTGGGTCATATTCTTGCAAGGATGTTCCTCCCATCTCCTGCTGGGGCTTTCAACTTGTATAAAAAGCACTGATTCCGAATTAGAGGATATTCTGGAGTGCTGTAGTTTCTCCAGTAATCCAACCGCTCCTCTCTGCTCTGTGCTCACGTTTTGACCAGGAATAAAGAACACGTGTGTGCTAATGGAAAAAGCTGAAGCTGGCTACCTTTGCTTCTTTCTGGTTATTTTTTTTTTCAGCCCAGTTTTATATGCAACACATGCCTCCCATTCTTGAGAATTTCCACAACTAGCTGACCAAGTCAGGTGTCCCCTCCTTGATGTGGCTTTTCTCCTTCACACAGTCTCATGCTCTAATCTTGCTTCTTCATGTTTGTTCATCTGGTGCCCTCTCTGTCCTTCATCTTTGCACACTACAGTTCACAGAGGCAGATCATTTCCTGTTATTTCTTTGTGGTCTACTCTCCTTTCTTTCTTTTTTTAAAATATTAGTTACAGTTTATTAACTTTGTATCCTGCTCTCTCATTCCCTCCCAATCCCACCATCCCTCCCTCATATTCTCCCTGCCTCTTTCCAAGTCCACTGATAGGGGAGGTCCTCTTCCCCTTTCATCTGACACTAGCTTATCAGGTATCTTCAGGACTGGCTGCAAAGTCCTCCTCTGTGGACTAGCAGGGCTGCTCCTCCCTTGGGGGCAGAGTGCGGTCAGAGACAGCCATTTAGTTAATATCAGAAATAGTCCCTGTTCCCCTTACTAGGGAAACCACTTGGATCCTGAGCTACCATGGGCTATATCTGAGCAGGGGTTCTAGGTTATACCCATACATGGTCCATGTTTGGAGATACAGTCTCATAAAAGACTGCTGTGTCCAGATATTTTGGTTCTTGTGGAGCTCCTGTCCTCTCCAGGTCACACTAACTCCCCCTTCTTTCTGTTGGTGCAGTACATAAAATGCTCTCTGACAAGCCACAGAAAGAAAAAGGTTTGTTTCTGTGTGTAGGTTATAGTACATCTTTCACTGTCAGGAAAGTATTCAAGAAGGACTTGCAACACAAGTCATGGGGAACACTGGTTGCTAGCTCACCCTGTCAGACAACTTACCCAACCCTTACATACACCTAGGGCTATCTTCTCAAGAAATGGTGCTTTCTTACCTTTTGAGTTGCTGAAAGCTAGTAATCTGCAGCATTCTAGCTCTCTACAGTCAAGGAAGTTCCTAATCAAAGTATCTGTATAATCTCCACATAGGTCTTGCTTTTTAAAAGGGGAAGGGTTCAGTTTATATATGTAAATATTCAGAAAATGATTATTTGGAAGATATTTAAAAGTAAGCAGGTAGCTAATATATAAGTCTATCTGGCTTTTAAAAGATATATTAAAATATATCTGCATTTCAAAATATTCATTGAACAAAAATCTGGCACAATAAAATATGTGTATACTTCCTATAATTCCCTAGAACAATACATTTGTAATTCAGATGTTAACATAAACACAATACAGAAGTTGATAGAAAAGACTTTAAAATTATTTTTTAAATTCTCTGAGAATTTCAGACGATGTAGTTTGATCATACTCACCCTTTCTCTACTCCTACCTTCCCCCCCACTACTCCAGGAAAATTACTGCCCCAGAAGAATAATGTTCGCAGACACCACTGACAAGGTTTAACCACAATTGTTCTGATATGAGAGCCACCCCCTCCCCCTGGGTACGGGGGGCTGTAGATAGTAACCCAACAAGTGTGATTTCTCCTAGGCAGTGACGGTAACAGCTGGCAGCTGGACTTTCTTCTGAATTCCATTGATCATCAGCACAGCAGAAATTATGCTTGGCTAGTCACTGAACACATCTGTCTGACTGACTCAGGTAGAAAACGAGTGATCAAACACATGTTCTGAGGGAAGCTTTTGTAACTCAAAAGTTTTATTTTTTCCTATTTCAAACTATAAATTTCATCCAATTCTAGCTATTTAACATGTACATTCCATTGTTGTGCATATGGTGGCTAAAAAGAGTTTATCAGCCACATGGTGCTATAGAAAGCATTTGTGGATTTATTTTATACACACACACACACACACATATATATACATATCTTTAATTTTTCCTATATGCTGCATAGTTCCTGGCTGGTAATATAGGGCTTGTTTACAAATAAAGAGCTTTGAAAAATTATTAAAATAAAACACTTCTCTAAATGATCTTCCAATGACTAGTTCAGGAAGCTGAGGCTAGGTTGTCCTGGTTCTTGGCTATAAGTCTTGAGTTGATAACAGAGACTCTCTAAAGTCATTTATACAGTGTGCAATGTATGTATTTGTTTATCTTGTTGTGAGTTTTTCTACAGTTTTTATTCTCTTTACTAAAGAACTTATTTTTCTCCTTGGAATGAAATTATGTAAAACCTTATATATCATGTTTTATTAGATGAAAAGCCGTGGAACCAGAAAGTTTATGTTCATATTTTCATGTTTCCATCATGTGCTCTGCTCTTCAGGCTTTAGAAGGACAAATTTAAAAATCAACAAGTTCAGGCTGCAATTGCGTTTAGAGAAAAGCAAGGTATAAAAAAAGTCCCAGCATCTGTCTTAACCAGCTGCTGGCTGGAGCCTCCTAGATGAAAGTCGAGTTAGGTTCCTGCCTGAAAGCATAGCAGGATATCCTTATTAGTGTCAGGGGCTGGCTCTCTACCTTGGCATAGGTCTCAGGTTGGGCCAATTATTCCCTAAAACTTTGTTTCCTTATTACCCCTACTCTAACTAGCTGTTTCTAAGAATCTCCAATCTGAATTGCACTATGGTGTGAGTTTGTGTTAAAACCGTGAGCTGCAGAGAGGGGCATGTTTGCACTTCCTACGAAGTTACAGAAATTTGAAAATGCTTAGGCTGATTTCTATAAGGACCTATAAAGCAGAAAACTGTAAAAAACTGTAAAGCAGAACTCAGAAAAAAGTGGATTGTTTCCCTCTAAGAAGCTTTGTTTCTTTCATCTGCTCTGGGATTCTTCATCTACAAAGCAGTTAACAACAAGAAGAATAACACCATTAGTCCACTTGGTGGTGTAGGAGGCACTGAAATGCACTTATAGATTTTTGTTTCTTTAAGATACAGTCTAATTATGTGGCAAGATTCATTTTTTCCTTTTTGTTTTATCCAAATTCCACATAAGAAAGTTGTGGCAATTATTTGCTTGGAATTGCCAGGATGTATGCTAATCTGGGGGCAGTTATCTTTATTCTTTCTTTGACTTATTACAGATTTAAATTAAGCTGAGATTTCTTTAGTGTTATTTTTCCAGAGCCACTGGAATTAGAAATGATGGATTTTGTGGTGTTCTGAGTGCAGTTAAGCTCTTGTCAACATAAGTATAAAGTTATTGCAGTGTGCACTTGGTATATTTTCAAAGGTAATTAAAGCTAAACATTGAAAGGAGTGGGATGATGAGAAACCTTCTATATACAAAGATGCTGGCTGGTCTGTGCTCAGACACATAAAACCTCACACTCCTTACATTTACATCTTTTATGTAGATCAGAGACTGTCTAGAGAAGTGACTCTCAACCTGCCTAATGCTGGGACCCTGCAATACAGTTCCTCATATTGTGGTGACACACACAAAACTGTAATATTGCTACTGTTATGAGCAATGTAATACCTGTGTTTTCCCGATAGTCATAGGTCACCCCTGTGAAAGGGTGGTTTGACCCCCAAGGGGTCACAATCCACAGGTTCAGAACCTCTGCTATAGGTATCTTATATGGTTTTAAATAATGATATATTGCTTTAAAGGTAACTGTTCTTCTGTGACATTTTTAACTCCTCTACTTGTTGTCACTGTATGTTTTACTTCTGGCATTGATATCTCAGGGTCCATAGGAATACTGCTGCTGATAAAAGCATGGCACCACCAGGATGCCCTGAGCGAGAGGACTTGCTTTGTCCAGATAATTTCAGATGCTACTAGATTGTCCTCTTCACATCTACACGTTAAGATGTTCTCAATATTTTGTACCACATGGAATACTTTTTATTGCCTAGGTTCTTTTAGTCTTAACATCCGAGAAAAATGTTAGAAAATAAGTTCATCAAATACCAATTTTTAAAAAGAATTTTATAATTTTTCATAATAATTTATATTATTTCTGAATAAACCGAATCATTCATACGTGTAGCACTTTGTGGTAGGGCCAATACTAGAATAGGTTATCTTAAATTAAACTAATAAGTAGAGAAATAGAGCCCAATAAATGATTTATTCCTATTGGTTGCATATTTTTGTTTGTTTGTTTGTTTCCAAGATAAGATTTCTCTGTGTAGCCTCTCCTGTCCTGGACTGGATTTGTAGACTAGGTTGGCCTGGAACTCATAGCCATCTCCCCGCTTCTGCCTCCTGAGTGCTGGGATTACAAGCATGTGCCACTGCCTGGCTTGGCTGAGTACATTGGAGAAGGAAAACCATGAGTGTAATGGTGAAAGAGAAGGGAGAGAAGAATGTGCAAAATCATAGGAAAATGTAGTCTACTCTATGTCAGCCAGTATACTCTACACACCCTGTAAATATCTACAAATAAATTCCCTCAGAAACTATTCTGATGTTATTTCATTAAATTTATAGATAGCCAAACTGAGGATCAGAGAAGCTTTAAGTTTTGTAAGACTAGTTAGCAATTAGAGAAGTTTATGCCTCTGATCCTATCTGGCTTGAGATGATCAATGGAAACTTTTTACCAATTTCAACATTAAAACTTAAACTTAAAGGATGGAAGAGAACACTCCTCATCATGAGAGTCAGGGTGCTAGCACCCACAGGAGCAGAAAAAACTTGTACAAAGACTTAGAGCAGTTTATGGAGCAGACATTCTTGTATTAGGAAGAAGCTCATTGTGGTAGGAATATGAGAAGGAGGTGAGCAGGCCAAGGCAAAAAAAAAAAATAGGACAGATTTAGGCTATATAATTTATTTTTATTTGAAATTCAACCAGAACCCACATATGTATGAGTAAACCATTTGGGTAGCAGTCAAAGATCATTTTCTAGGGACTGGGTGTATGACTGCATAAACTCGAGTTGGGAAGGTCATTTGGAGATGAACATTCTTGTTCACAAATGAGGTACCATGTGGACCTAGAAAATAAACCAGAAATGTTCCTGAAGAATGGATCAATGTGAACTATGGACTTGAAGTATATTTGGGAGATCAAAATGGAAAAAAAAAATGGGAAGAGAAAGACAGACGTCAATGATTATGATCCATATCATCAAAACTCAGAACATGTATGACACCTAGTGTATGAGCAGCAGTGGCAATAATGGATTCTAGGAGAACACAATACATCAGTGACAGGCTGCCTGCTGTAATGCCTGTACCACACTCAGGGAGGATAGGAAGGCAGCTTACGGAAGCATTGTGTTTTACATAATTTTGGCATAAACTTAAAAGTAATATAAAATGTAGTCATTATTTTTTATTTTTAGCAAATAATAGTATATTTTGTCTTACGTTTCTTTATTATTCAATTTGAATCAAATAGTGGAGATGGGCAAAGATGGACAGGATACATACTGTAGTATAGATTTACAGTTTCCTTTTGGCCATGTTAAGCGAAGAGTGTCTTCAGGACATGTAAGAGAGCATGCTATGTCACCAATTGTAAAGTAGGGTTGAAGCCTGGACTGAAGATCTAATTTGGGAAATAATACCAAAAAAAAAAAAAAAAAAAAAAAAAAAAAAAAGACTTACTACTATTTAAGATTAGCAAAGAAAATAATTCAGATTGACAACAAAGGAATGTCTACATCTAAGCCTTGAGAAACCCTATGGCTGTAGATAAGTGATCTACAAAACTATTTCATAAAAATATGTGAAGTTTCATGTTTTTGACAAAGAAAATGAACAACAGAAACTTTGTGGCATTCCGAAGGCACCTCCAAGAGCTATAGCCAAGAAACCATGACTACCAAGGACAATGAAATTAGGGTATTATAATAATATTTCTATAATTTAATTCTTTCAAAAATAAGCTAAGGCATGTATTGAGAAGTTGGAACCAACGTACTACAGTCAAAAGTTATTTCGGTGTAATATTACAAATAACTTCTTGGTTTTTGAAGCTTGCTGATTGTTTTATAGATAGCAATAGTTTTAAAATTTCACATGCTTCAGCATAATATAATTTAATTTAATTTAATATATATTTCTGAAAAATTATAACACCCTCCACAAAATAAAACCTTGGAGAATGTAAGTACATGAACACATATGCGCGCACACACACACACATACACACACATACCTTCATCATCATCAATGTTGCTGTCATTGCAGGTTACAAATTTTTTTTATTGATTCTGTCAAGGATTTTTTCAAAGTCATTTCTTTGCAGTTCTCCAGAAAAATCACAGCTATTCCATTTACATTCTACATTTCCATATGACTTGCTTTTCTGAAACCCGAAACCTCTGGTTGTAGAGGACTCTGTAGATCAGACCAGGGTTAACTCATTCATTAGATATATTCAAGAAGTAGAAAGTATAACATCCTAAGTAAACATCACTCTATATTAGATTGAAATTTAAATATCACTTACAATTCTATATTACTTATTTTTCATTAAAAATTATTCTTATCTATTAATGGTAACACACTCTTGCACTCTTGTCACTCAAGAGAGAGGCAGGGGGACCACCGCCAAATCAAGACCAGTCATTATGTACTGATTTTAAGTTTATCGTCAGTTACATAGTAATATCAAAAGTTTGCCAGTGTGTGCGCTCATGTGTGAGTGTGTATGTGTGTGCATGCATGTTGGAGGAGTGTAAGTACAGTTACACAGATATCATATACCCACAGTAATAAGCAATAAAGAAAAGCTAGAAATCCTGTTGGGTTCCTCTATTTCAAATGGTTATATTCTAAAAAGAGTAAATCTAAATTGCTTTCTTACAGAACAATTTATAACAAAATTCATACAGAAGACAGCTGAATAAAAAAGGCATCACAACATATTGCTTCAGAAAAAAGAAAAGAAATATAGTTAGAGGGAGCTGAAAAAAATCAGTCTTTAAAAAAAGTAACAATTAAGGTTCTCTACTCTATGTTGAAGACATGGCTTGATCAGTAGAGTGCTTATGCAAACCATCACCAACATAAAAGTCAGGCACAAGAACATCTTGCTATAATACCAAACCCAGGAGAAGCACTGGTCTTTGCAAATAGGTTATTCAGCTTAGCTGAATGATGTGTTCCAGGGTCCAGGTTCAATGAGAGACTTTGCCCAAAAAGTAAAGTACAGAGGGTTTGAGGAACTCTCCTAAGATGGGCCTCTAACTTCCAGGTGTGCTTGCATGCACACACACAGGCATACACACACACACACACACACACACACACACAATTTATCCTCACACATGCATGCAAACAAGCTCACATACATATGTACACACATATTCCTACATACACTCCCATACACAAACACATGCTTATGCTCTCACACATGCATGTCCACAAATACACACTTGCACATACACACACAGAGTTCCATGCATGTACACATAGGTAGAGCACATACACACACAGAGTTACATGCATGTACACATAGGTAGAGCACATACACAAACCCAAAACAAATGAAGCAATTCCAATTGCTTGGAAGACTTTCTTGCTATGACAGTGTCTTTCCAGTTTATTTTCTGCCTTTTCCCTTGTATATTTGTTTCTTTACTTTCTCTATCACCTAATCAGGGTTTCAGAAAATGAACATAGATAAAAAAGAAAGAAAGAAAGAAAGAAAGAAAGAAAGAAAGAAAGAAAGAAA
>NW_026594083.1:3370512-3388086 GCF_907164565.1 Psammomys obesus | reverse complement strand
AAAGAAAGAAAGAAAGAAAGAAAGAAAGAAAGAAAGAAAGAAAGAAAGAAAGAAAGAAAGAAAACCAGCATCACTGTGAAGACTTCTGATGAGTATTCAAATCTGGGCGTGTTCAGTACAACAGCTTTACTAAGCCTAGTAGCTAAGTGTGTTAATTTTGCCACAGGAGTACACAGAAGGGGTGGAGATGTGGAAAGGAGAAAGAGGGCATTGCCAGTTGTGCTTAGCCATCTGTAAATACCATGTTAGTGTAGGAGGCAGTTGTCTTGACTCAGTTCCTTATGGTCTTTGAAGTTTGCTTTACATCTCTAACAATTTTTATCATACCAAGACTTTGCATAAATAATGTATAAAGATTCTTTGTTAAATAAGAAAAAAAAAAAAAAAAAAAACAGGAGTCTTGTTCCAGGAATATCATCGACTAACATATACATATTTTGCTACAGTACTATCCAAACATGAATAAGATAAAAACATGGTTTATAGAGATACTTTCCACTAGTAAAACTCGTGGCATCAACTTGAAAGCTCCTAGGCCTCAACAGTCTTTTGAAACTGACAATGTTTCATCAGCATCGCATAACTGATCATTCTTTAGTCTTTGCTGTCTTTCCAGAGATAAAACAAAACAAAACAAACAAAAAAAAAAAACTGACTTATCTATGTGTTTATTTAAATGCCACTTGATTAAAAGAGAATTTAAAACCCCAGGAATATTTTGGTACATTATATAAAATTAATTACAACATTGGCACTACAAATACAATCTCTCTACCCAGCCTGAGAAAGAAGTCTCTACACTCCCAGAACAAAAAGCTTCTACAAATGATGTTTTTTCAATAAAATTAGTACAGAACAAACTCCAGAGTTAATTGGTGAAACCATAGCTAATTCTTGGAATCATGGACCACCCAGCCCCTTACCCAGACATGGAACTATTTATGGTTTTTAACTCTCTTTTCCCAGTAATTTTAGCTTAATGGGTACCAAAAACTATCCAGGAAAAAAAAAACAAATAAGAAAAGAAGCTGATCCCAAAGAGACTTTGAAGAGCAATGGTTAATGTAGGAAATAGGACTTTCAAAGAGATTTTGTTCTTTAATTTTGACATCACATTTCACATTTTAATGCAAGATTACATTTTAAAGGTTTATATGGTATTTTTATTAAAGCAGCAATATTTATATAATTAGTGGAAATGTTCTTCTTGGAAAAACAAGAAAAATAATCAAAACATTTGAGGTAAAAGGAAAAACTGTCAGTTGTTCACACCTATCTCTTACAATTGTGCTCTGTATGCATTGCTGACTTCTGGTCATGTGATTATAGTTTCCTCATTTGGTGTGTGTGTGTGTGCTCTGAGGAGTGCACCATGTGTACAGGTTCTGGAAAAGGGTGCCAGATGCCCAAAGCCACATGGCATGAGAGAATGCTGCAAACTGAGCATTAGTTTTCTGGAAGCTCAGTACAAACTCTTTATCCCCAAACAATCTCCAAGCCTTGTAATTTGTTTTTAATTAATTTGCTTTCAAGATTTGTGCAGAAATATCCATCCTTTTGTGGGCCCTTGTAAGTCATACTGCAGGTAGGAAAATAGCTGAGAAAGAGTAAGCAAAAGGTTAATGAAAAACTAGTGCTACAATGAATCTACCCCTTTCCTTCTCAGCAAAGATCCAGATTTCAGTGCCCTTCTCTCTAAAAGCAGTGGTTGTGAGGGACCCAAGCCAGGGCCAGGAAGTGGGCCTTTGATCTTCATGACAAGAAAGGGTCATCACCTATTTGCTACAACCAAAGTTTCCCATTAGTTTTCTGGTTGAGTCAGTCTTTTTACAAGGAGAAAAGAATGGGCAAGAACAAGAAAGTGCTTACCACTGCTTCAAAACTTTTTAGGAGTTCAGAGTTTTTTTTTTTTCAGTACTTTGTATCGCATCATTTAGAGAGTATAATATTTTTTTCTTAGCATTAAAATTTCTAGCTTACTGTACCCACAAACAAAAGCAATTAGATGATATTTTACCTGAAAACAGTCCATTCACTGGGGCAGGGTAGTACGTGCCCACAGTCCCAATCCTTATATATTTGAGGCAGGGGATTCACTTGCATCAGAGTTTATGATTCCAGACTGAGTGGCATAGTTAGAGTAACATCCAAAAAATATACAAATATAAATATTAAAAGATGGAGATGTTATTTGTCATCATTCACATTCAATAAATAGCCACCATTTGCTGATCTGGAAGAATCAGATCAATGCATCACAATCTTAATTCCAAATACAAAGTACTTGGAATTCCAAATATGAAGTATTCGAAATACAGAAGAAAAGAGAATGAGAATAACAACAATAATATCTCACAAAACACAAACAACCAAACAAACAGAAAGCAAAACAAAACGCCCTCAAGCAACAAACAGGCTATGAAATGTAGACCCGCAAGATTCACTGTAGTTGAAGTTCTCATTAAGACATGAAATACAGTGTGTTCAGGATAAAAATCACTCATTAGAAACACAATTTTTCTCTTGCAATCAGTTTTAAAAAAATGATTAACACAAGAAAA
Organism: Psammomys obesus; assembly: GCF_907164565.1. NCBI lineage: Eukaryota > Metazoa > Chordata > Mammalia > Rodentia > Muridae > Psammomys > Psammomys obesus. Next base: position 3,385,525 of record NW_026594083.1, on the reverse strand, counting down.
ATTTTGGCAATATTACTGTTTTCTTGTTATTCAAACCAGAAATAAGAACCCTTATAATAACCATAACCTAACCCTTACTCTAGCCCTAACCCTAACCCTTGCCCTAATCCTAACCCTAGCCCTAATCCAAACCCTAACCCTAACATGCACCCTAGCCAAAACCCTAACCCTAGCCAAAACTAACTCTAGCCCTAACTCTAACCCTAACACTAATCCTAGCCAAACCCTAATCCTAGTCCAAATCCTAACCCTAACCCTTACCCTAACCCTGGCACAATCCCTAACTCTAGAACTAAACAGAACCCTAACTTGAACCCTAACTATAAACCAAGCACTAACAAAAAAAAAAAAAAAAAGAAAAAAAGTTTAATTCTTGTGAAAAGAATTTCACAAATCAAAGTGTTAAATAAGCTGCAGACAGATGAATTATGTCTCTCTTCCTATAAGTAACATGAATCACAAAGGAGACCAATGCCCTTAGAAATGAGGTTTTCTTAAATGCTGCCGTTTGGAAAGGGTGTCTTCATTAGTGCAATTTTATACTTCTTGAGTGTGTATTGTCTGTTGTGATGGTATGCATTCATATCTGCTAAAATTAAAAACAAAAATGGAAATGTTAAAATTGCAATTATTCTTTTTTTTCTTCTTTCTTGGCTTCCAAGTATATTACAGAGCTTACAAAATTAAACAAGAGGGCTGAGGAGCTCTGTGGAAGATCTGAAAATCAAGCTGATTTCAGGCATCTCTCAGTCTCTGCCCGCCACACCATGTGGCTGGCATGCCCTGCCCTTACTCTGAATTCCCTCTGCCAGTGGTAGAACCTCCCCCTCCCAGAGGCTCCTCACTATATAATCCAGCCATGTTGATTACTCAGGCTCTCTCTCTCCTTTGCTCTCCTCTCTTCTGTATGTCTATTCCTCTCCTCCTCCTTCTCTCTCTCCTCTCTCTGCAGGTGCATTCTTCTCATACCCACACATGGTAACCAAGATCCGCTCCCAATAAACCAGCTTTTATAGACAATAACTTTATGTTACCATTAGCTCATTCATTATTTCAGTCACAGACAGCACAACTGAAAAGTATCAATCATATTAAGAGAACATTTGTGGTTTATTGACTTTTTTATCTACTCATCATGTCAGCTTGACAACTATCGTGTGCCTCAGCACCCATTAGTGAAGAATAATGCACATTAATTACAAATAAAATTATAGCTGAGGTGATGTTTAGCATAGGATTTTAATGTGTCTCACAAAGCATGGAAATGAGTCCAGAATTGAAAAATAGGAAGGCATTGATACACCATTTAACCAAGCAAGTTGAGTAATATTCTTAGTATTTCAGGAGATACTAAACCTCATCAAGAAAAGCAAACTAATTCTCGGAGTAAAATTTTCAATTGGCTAGACACTAGAAGGAACAAAGGGAAGGTAAGAAATACAATAAATTTAACACTTCTGTTGTAGACTGGCTTTAAACCATGTGCTTTTGTATACATATGACACTGAGAACAATGGGCAAAGTCCTTCGAAGCATTTATTCATTAAATAAGTATTATTAATTAAGTAAGCTGTAAGGGAAGATACATGAAACCCCTTATTTTTCTCACGGGTAGTTTTCTTTTCTCCTTGTAATCATATTCCCTTTCATTAATAACTTTTGTTTACCTCCTATTCACCTTCTCTCTAGTTCTTTCGCTCTTGCTCTCCCTCTCCTTCTTCTTCTTTATGTGTGTGTGTATGTGTGTGTGTGTGCATCTGTGTGTGTGTGTGGTGTATTCTTGTGGTACATGTCTATGAACCTGTCTTTCTTTATTGCTTTCACCTTACTTTAAGACTGTGTGACTGAACTAAAATCTCATCAGTTCAGTGTGTCTGGGTGGCTGACAAGTTCTCAGTATCTGCCTGTCTATATCCCACAGTGCTGGGGGTTACTGCCATGTTCATCTATGTCTGTCGTCTTATGCAGGAACTTCTGCTCTGAACTCAGATCCTCATGCTTGAAGAGAAATCACTCTTGTTTATAGAAATATCTCTTCATGTTGACACACTTTTAAAATCTATTTTATTTGGGTTTCTTATGCCTGTACCTCCCTTCTCCACCCTCCAACACCCCAACACCAGGTAGGAGAGAAAGATGGCTAGTGGGGAGAGGGGGTAGAGTTCTCTTTAGACTTCTACTGCTGGTTAGGGTCATTAGATTCCTTGGGGCAAGTCCAATATTCATTGTCTGGACATCTCCAACCTTTGATCAAACTCCAATAACAGCAACCAGGAGCAGTTCTAGGCTCTGGCATTTGCACCCTCTCAGAGTCCTCAGAATTAAACTATCTGCAGCTGGCAAAGATCATGCCCCTCTCAGAGCCTGCCTACATGAGGCAAAATGTCTGCTGCTGTGGATAATCTAAAGCAGCCGCATATCCCACACCTGGGATTAAAATGAAAACATATTTATGTAACATAACTGAGTATTTAAAGAAACCAAAGCTTCCACTACATACTCAGATTTTCTTCTTCTCCCAATTTGTGATTTTCTTTTAATGTTCTCTTTTTCTTTATTTGATTTCGTCTTTCACTCTGCACTTTAAAAGCAGTGAAGCAAATCATGAACCTATTTATTGACTATATATTTTTGTAAAGTAGATTACATTTATTATATTCATATATTATCTCCTAAGAACAAAAAAATACTTCTCTTAGTTTTCAGTTTATAAGGTAATCCAATCATATGTTTTAAATAAGAGAAATGTTAATTAATATCATTTAGACTATTTGTCTTCTCAGAAGATGATTACAATTAATTGAAATTATTATTTTTTTATTAACAGTTATGCAGTTTGGATTGTTAGCATCTGGAACCTTACTGGCAAATTCAATTATGTTCCAGAAATACACAGCAATATGTTCACCCATGCATTAACACATTAAGCTTTTGATTCATTTAATAAATATTTATTGTGTACTTTTTGCAACTGGTACTCTGCTAGACAATTTAATATTAGTTCATGGTCATCTCAAACTAAACTTTATTGGAAAAAGATATACAATAAGACAAATGATTACAACGAAATTAATTTGTACTCCTCTGGAAACTTATGGGGGAGATGTGTCCAACCATTTCTGCATACCCACCTGTCTTCCTCTCCATCCCATGCATATATCAGCTAGTAGAAGCCTCAAAGTATAATGCAATCTCCTGGTGTAATGGCCCTTGAAGTCTGTATTATAGTGACCACGTAGAGCAAGATTCCTGGAAGTTCTGTGTTGTGTGTTTTTCCTCTACATTTTCTTTCCATTCTATAGGAGGTGTTAAACTCCCCCTCCACCTTATTCAGATTTTCCTTTTCAGTGTGTGTAATTAGGTCCCTCACTGTTATCAATTTCTGTATCCTCTGTGCTTTTGTCACCCAGAACGTGTGGAACCTTCACTCAGAAGAAAAACAGCTTTTGGTTTACTGCATTCCCTTTGCAATCTAACTTGTTAGTGAAATCCATTGCTACCATGACCAGTGACGTGTATATCAAGGAAATTGACCTGGCCGTGAACCTTTACCTGAATATTGAAGGAATAAAGTGAATAAATAGTCATTGTCATGGGCCAGAAAGTCTGGAGAGAGCTGGAGTGCAGACAGGTTCCTCAGTGTCCTCTGGTATTAAAGGGTAAGAGCCCATGTCTCCCTGTGAACCTGAGCAGTAAACACCCAGTCACAGAGCACATGCTGGTCAACATTGTTTCCTTACTAAACATTTGGGCCAAAGATCTAAATTTTATTTACAAAAAAGTAGCATAATTTCTGGATTTTACAATTAGATTTGCATTTGGGGGAGATTTTATATTTATATCCATTCCCTTTGCTATAGTATTAGATACAGGATAATGAAGTCTACGATATAGATATACATATATGGCTGCCTGGGAGATTTCTCATGATAATTGAGTCATGTGATTATAGAGGCTATGCGATAATGAACTGAGGCAACAGGGAAGCTCTGTCTAGCTTAGCTCAAGTGTAAAGGTTTCAGAACTAAGACCTGGTAGAATAAAACTTCCTCTAACAGTCCTAAGTGCTATGGCCAGGAGATAAGAAGCTTCAGGAACAGAAGACAGAGAACATGGGAAGATAAATGTTCCAGAGGAAAAAAATATATTTTTTTTCTATACTCTTTTATTCTGTGTTAAGTTCCTTCCTACAAAGTTCTATCAATTAAAATATGCTTCTACTCACGGCTCATGTCACCCAACATAGCTCGTCCTAGTGTTACTCACAGATTAAATGTGGCTGCCTCCTTCTGTCTATATTTGTACACTACTGAATTTTGCTGTGATAAATTAAGTGTGTATTTTTATTTATTCTAAAACAGTGCCAGAGACTTTTTTTTAAAGCTGTTGTAAGTGCTCTCCATAAGAATGCCTCCCAGAAAAGGGTGAGTTATACTCATTCTCCCTAAGTGATGTCTTTGTTGTACTCTGTCATTGGCTGTAAATCTGATTGCTTGAAACTGTGCCAGGAAAGTTAGCGAGTACAATGACTGATATACCGAGAGTGCAAATAAACTAAGATGGGTTATTCTCATGAAGTACAGGTGAAGTGCAATCAGAAAGTGCCAAATAGTGACTCAGTGATCTAGCCAATCTTGTATTATTTTCAAGAGGTTCTCATTTAACACTGTTTTAAAACTTGCCTATGTCTGATCCTAGACTATCAGGTCTCATCAAGACTGGCAATATCCTTTTCCTCTGTAGCCTGGCAAGGCTGCCCCTTAACCCCCCCACCAGGGGGGGTGATCAAAGAGCCCACAGAGTCCATGTCAGAGACAACCCTGTTCCCCTTACTAGGGAACCCACTTGGGAACTGAGCAGCCTATGGGCTTCCTCTGAACAGAGAGTCTAGGTCCACTCCATGCATGATCCTTGGTTGTAATATCAGTCTCTGCAGGCTCCCGTGGGCCCAGATAATGTTTGGCTCTGTTGCTCTCCTTGTAGAGCTCCTATCCCCTCCAGGTCTTTCTATCTCCCCCTTCTTCCATAAGATTTTCTTCACTCTGCTCAAAGTTTTGCTATGAGTCTCAGAGTCTTTCAGAGAGCCTCTGTGCTAGGTTCCTGCTCTGTTCTCAGTCTTCTTCCTCTTCTGATGTCTATCCTTTTTGCCCTTTGAATTAAGATTAAGCATCTTCCCTAGGGTCATCCTTCTTGTTTAGCTTCTTTAGGACTATAGATTTTAGTATGTTTATCCTGTATTATATGGCTAATATCCACTTATAAGTGAGTATATACCATGTGTGTCTTTTTGCTTCAGGTATACCTCACTCAGGATGATCTTTTCTAGGTCCCACCATTTGCCTGCAACTTTCATGCTTTCCTTGTTTTTAATTGTTGAGTAGTACTCCATTGTGTAAATGTACCACAATTTCTGTATGTATTTCTCAGTTGAGGGACACCTAAGTTGTTTCCAGATTCTGGCTATTATGAATAAAGCTGCTATGAACATAGTTGACTAAATGTCCTTGCCCTATCAGGGGATGGGCATAGGGGGAGAAGAAGGAGGGAGGGTGAGACTAAGAGGAGACAAAGGAGGGGGCTACAGCTGGGATGCAAAGTGAATAACTTGTAATAAATAATAAATAAATAAATAAATAAATAAATAAATAAATAAATAAATGACCATGACAGATATTGATGAGCATGTGAAACAACTATAGTCGCCACTGGTAAAAAGGAAAAAAGAAAATATTTTACCCAACCGGGAACAAGGCTTGGCTATTTATCACAAATTTGAATACACACTTACTATATGACCTGAGAATTTATTTCCTAAAGTTTGCCCAAGGAGATGTAAAACCTTTACTTGGATAGACTTGTGCTTGCACATTCAGAAGTCGTTCACTCCTGCTGCTCACATTTGAAAACCACCCAATGGCCACCAGCTATTATGGTACGTCCATACAATTGAACAGCGCTCACAAATAAAAAAATAAATGAACTATTGACACACACAACAGCCTGAATAAATCTCACATGCTGCAGATTAGCCAGCCAGGTTCACCTCTTAACTCTGTGACTCAATGTGTATGAAATTCTACAAAAGCCTTGGAGCTCACATCTGATTTTCAGGTGGTGATCTTTTCCTCTGTCTTAGTCATCACAGCTATTAATGTTTTTTATAGACCTGTGTTTCCAGTTTCTCTTTTAACCAGGCTATCACACAAATAATTGAGACTCTTTTATATTTGTTTAACAACACACACACACACAAACACACAATTTGTCTCTGTGACTTGTCTTATTTTTTTAAATCTAAGAGATTCATAGTTAAATGTCATTATCTTGCAAACAAATGATACCTATTAAGTATTTCAAGTCTTACATGTTGTTTTTTTCAAGTCAGTAAACATAAAGCACCATGTGAAACAACTCAATAATTACCTGTGTTTTTTCTCCTTTTTGAATACTAATGTTGCTGCTGTTCATATTGAGTATGTTTCCAGAGTAATCTTCTTACATTGATATTTACTTAGAAGTTAAAGCAAGTGAAATATATATATTTAAGGGCTAAATAGTTTGGTTGTGAAATGTCATCAACAGGCCCATGTGTTTGAATGCTGGCAGTGCTCTCACAGAGGATGTAAAAGTAAGAAAGGGCTAGTTGCCACAGGCCGCTCACTAGGGATAGGCCTTTGAAGATTACAACTACGTCTTCTTTTCCAGCTACTCTGTATACTGTTTTATATGCCAGGACATGTACAAGCCATGATGTGAGCCCTCATACACCTTCCCCCTATTATAGGCCGATCAGCTCTTGACTGCCATGATTTCTCCATGATGGGGACTTGAATCTTTCCTTAAATTTGGAGCCCAAGTAGGTCTCCCCTGCACTGATTCTTCTGTTTTGTCAAAAAAGCGAGGAAAGTAACTCATAGGAGAACTCAGACCCAGAGGGTGTTTTCCACGGTGAGTTATAGTCCTTAGATATTTGATATCCATCGTTGAGGGCGTCCTAGGACTTCTGTTTCAGCGGGGACATAACATGCAGAGGAATCAAGTGCAGCTACATCAGCGGATAGGAGACACAGGCTTTAAGAGCTATTCCCTAGACCCATCTGAAAGTGGTCAGGGAGCATGATTAAAGCTGTATGTCATAGGTCATCTTCTCTATTAGTTGTAAAGGCCTACTTACCTCCTTTGTATTTGGAAAATCACCTTGATTTCTTCGTAGCCACAGGTGTTGTAAACAATTATAATTACATATGCTTTAGAATTTTGTGTGTCATCAGTAGTTTATATTGCTTTCACTCGTCTACATTATGTTCTTTTAAAAAAGATGTATTTTTAAATGTTATGTGCATGAGAGATATGTGTGCATACACATAACTGTGCTGTGTAAACAAATTACCCGCATAGATCAGAAGAGAGCCCCATAATTCCTAGAACTGGAATGAACCAACGTTGTGAACCATGTGTGTGCTGGGAAGCAAACCTGAGTCCTTTTCAACAGCAGTAGGTGTTCTAAAACACTGAGCTAAACCACTACACCCGGCTTCATTTTATTCTAGTATAACTTACAGTAATATAAGATTGCCAGTTTTCCTGTATGCATTCTATAGGCAAACACTTCATACTGTTTACTACATAGAAGGTGATATTCAAAAAGAATGTTTTTCTTTTATGTTTTGTTTTCTTCCTGAGACATGGTTTCTCTGCACAGTGTTGGCTGTCCTGGACTCACTTGGTGACAAGGCTGGCCTCAAACTCACCGAGATCTACCTGCCTCTGCCTCTCCGAGTGCTGGGATTACAGGCATGTGCCACTACTCCTGGCTGCTGTAGGCTTTAAAAAAATTGTTTATTTCATATTTGATAATGTCCCATTGGCCCACACAGGTAACAGGGTCAAGCTAAGTTTTAAGGGATGGAGACACAGACTATTTCTTGGGCAGAAAAATTTGCTGCAGGTATAATTCATTATTTCTTCATAACATTTCTGAGGGAGGCCCTATTCAATACACCATTTATAGATGAGGGAGCTGAGACCAGAAAGCTTGAGAAACCCAAATAGCTAGATTCTGGACTTGATTCCAAACAGTGTGCTTTGGGGCAAGTGCTTAATCCCCACATTGCACCACCATTGTGTGAGATGTTGACTTCTAAACAGTGGCTCGCATCTGACTTTTTGGTGTTTTCAGCAACTTCACGTCTTCCATGAACTTCCTTCTAAGAACTATCCATTGTCTAGGTGTTCCACAGGCCAGAGTTTGAGAACCTTAGTTGCATCATCTATTGATGGATAAATTTCAGTTTTCACTTTATTTTCCTGTTTTAATGTTTAACAAAATAATGGTATGTGGTCTTTCACATGTTTAACTCTGTCTCAATGCCTTGATTTTAATATATAGATCATATATTAATGACATCAGTGTCGATAAATAATAAGCAATCTACGCTTTCTAAATTGCAATGGAAAAAGTGCATACAGACCTCTTATTATATAGTTTCAAAACTAGTGATCAAGAAAGCAGCAATATTTGTTTATTCCTGTCTCTCCTTTGCTCTAAGCAATTAACTCTAGACACTTCCTGTCAAATCAAACTCAATTTTAAATCGCCCTCTCTCTTTAATGAGCCATTAGACATCATTAACACCTGCCCTGTGCTGGGTCACACTGCACCTAGCCCCCTTCCTAGAAGACCTTGAGAAAGTGGGTCTTTATCTCTCCTTTGTTTCAGCTACTTGTTACTCTGTATCTATAATAGGATAGGAGGTGATAGAATAAAGGACTTTGTGTCTGAAAGCTCTGAACATAACTGTGGTAGAGTGCTCATAATTAAGTCAACACTACCTGCTACTGACAGGTGAGCACCTAATCCAAGATCAGAACTTGTCACTTTCCTCTTCTTCTGCCTCCACAATCTGTGTAAGAGAGAAAAGTTGAATCATCCTGCCTTTCTTTTCTTTTAGATTCTTCCACAAATCGGTATTCATTTCCAGATTAGATATTTCTATGTTTGTTTCCACTAAACTTAATTTGTTCTTTCAAAAAAGTTTAATCATGACAACAAAGCTAGTAAGAGAATATTGGCAGTGAAAGAATGTAATCAAAATTATAATCCCATATAAGGATTTGTTAGCTGTTAGAACAATCATGCTGGATTGAGATAAAATATCTAACTCTAATTTTCTAATTCCAAGAATCTAAATGAGGGATTTGTGGTTTGGTTTATCATGTAACATTTACATATAAATTTGTGTTAGAAACAGAATGTCAAGCTGTATTAAGAAATTCATGTCTATGAGTTAGGGAATACACAATATAAATTCACCCTTTCCCAGCAAAAAAAAAAAAAAAAAAAAAAGTCAGCTCATAAACATATCTGCAATGTTGCCATAGTCTGATCTGCCAAATGTTCAAATATGTAAGAATAAGATAAAGTATTTTTCATATTTTGTTTTTATTTGGAGTATGTGATCTCCAGAAAGCCATTCTTTGCCCAACTTACTTTTTCAATATTTCATTTACTTAGTTATGATTTAATTTATACTCATTTGCCAACATTTTTAAAGCAGTGATTCAAAAAAAATGAATAACACTTGATGGAGGCCCTCAAAGTACACATAGTGAAGTATTAAGCTACTAAATAGCTGTACTAGATAGATCTGTAAAATTACTGTTATCATACCATTTTATTTATTTAATGTTGAAAATGACATTTTCTATAATTCCATATGCTCACAGCCAGATAGGAGTAACAAACACAATGGAAGCACAAACAATCTCAAAGGAAAAGCAAACAAGCAAACATAAACCAAACAATAACCAAACCCTGGATTACTGTGAAGTGACAAAGGAAATGGAATTTGAACAATTACTTTAAAATGTTAAAGAATTAAATATCAAAAGCCCTTGTGGGGGTGTTCTGCTGATTCAAGCTCTTTTTTTTCAGTGGCTGGCACCTATGCCATGTAAATCTGTGTTTTGGCATCTCAGTGCAGAGTCGGTTCCATGAACCCAGCCGCAATGGAGGCAGCAAAGCTCCTAGCTGCGTGGAGCTGTGGGCTGAGAATGAAAGTGAACATTGGCCATGCATAAGGAACCTTATCACCTCATCGACAGCCTCCCTGCAAGTGCTAATTACTGAGACATTATTCAAACAAATGATAAAATGCAAGAGGCAGAATAGTGACCGTGGGATATTTGTTAATGTTTAATAACCAGCTTTCTGGCAGTAAGAATGGGGACAAAAAAACATCCTTGAATATAGCATTTTGACAATGTCCGTATCTACGACTGACTTCAGGCTCCTAAGCTGCTGGCACAGGCGGCAACCTGGAAGGAGATATACAAGTTCTGCTTGGGAGTGGAGCCAGTGGGAGCAGAGCCCAGCACATTTGGACCGGAGATTATGTTTCCTAGAAATAGTGCGATAATGACCATTGTGAACCCTGCTTAAGAGTGGCATATTGAGAGCCACGGCACCAGGAAATCCGTCTTACCTGTCCTCTCAGGTTTATGGCATTTGCAAGATTTGCAGTACAAGTATGGGGACCAACACTGACTGCCACTTTCGCAGGATACAGAACTACCTCGTACGCAAGCCTCTGGGCATGTCTGGGAGGTGTTCTCTAGACAGAGATAGCTGAGGTAGCAGATACCACGGTAAATGTGGACAGAACCATGGTATAGGCTGTGGTCACAGAAAACTAAAAGAAGAAAGCAAGTTAACACTCTGCATTTGTTTCTCTCTGATTACCGAATGTGGACAATTGTGGCAAACTGCTTTAAACTCCTCATGACTTTCTTGCCTCAATAGTCTGTGTGATAGAACGATGGGGCCCAGATATCCTCTTTCTTTAAGTTGAATTTTACAAGTATTTTGTTGCAGAAAGGAAAGAGAATTGATACAACTCCCCTGAATTGTCTGTAGTAAGACTGGAAAACCATTTCTTTACCTTTCGTATGATGTAGATTTTATATGTCCCTCATCTTAGCATCCTTTTTTAAAAGGATCTGAACAACAATTTCTTTAAAAAAAAAAAAGGATGCTAACTAAGAAGAGGGCCGTGTAACGTCTACATTATACAAAAAGGTGAGGAAAAGGCTCTGGTTCAGACTTCTTGTGCATGGTGATCTTACTGAGTGAACTGCATTATCATGTAGAGTATTTCCAGTTGAGAAAAGTGCTTTATTCTTTAGTCTTTTTCTAGTGTGGTCATTTCTGGGAAGGGGCTATCCTCACTATATCAGCCTTCTCCAGACAAATCCCACATCAAGACATTGTTCACATTCATTTGGACTTGGTGATCTTCAGATTCTTTTTGGTTCCCCTTAAGGCCCATTTGTCTATCTATACAAATGATCACACACTAGTATTAAATCTGCCCTGAATCACTGCCTTTGCTTTAGACCCTGCCCAGATTCCGAAAGGGTGTAATCTGAATAGTGCAGTTTTCTTTTGTGTCCCATCTGCCACATCTGTAAATGTTTAAATACCCTTTTTGGTTTCTTTTAAAGCCACATAGCCATTGACACAATACCCAGCATTTTATAACCCTAAAGCGCTGATGCCTTTTAAAGACCAGACTTCACAAACTCATATGGATCACCAACTAAAGCTGCTCTTTCTCTGTATGTTTGCAGCTCACACTGACATTCCTCTCTCATATTCTTGCCTCTGTTTCTACTTTACTTGCTTTGTGGCATTTTATGCTTGAGGATGTGCTGAGTTCGGCGATGGCTTTATTTTTCATCTTAGGAATGTTGTTGCTAAGATGCTGCTGCTTGGGGAGAGCCTGCTATCAGGATCACATCCACTGGCCTTGAGTCTCTTTCAGGTGAATATCTTTTGGGAAATGAAAAGTCACATTCTTATTGCCTATTTCTAGACATTGATAGGACACACACACACACACACATCATTCTTGAGAAGATTGTGGCCATCGTCACATGCAATCCTGAGTATCATTGTGCTCTTTTCTCTGTAGCTTCTCTTCCCTTGTCCCATTCTCTTTATATTTTTCTTTTGTTTTCTCAGAATGCGTTCTTCTCTCTTATCTTTAGCATTGTTTTCTTGCTGTGATTTTTTTTTGTTTTTACAATTTATTCATTTTATATCCCAACTGTAGCCCTCTCCATCATCTCCTTGTGGTCCCACTTTCCCTTCCTTTTCTCCCCTGTACCCTTGCCCTAGGCCACTGAAAGGCTGCAATATCCTCTCCTGTGATTTGACCCTAGCTTATCTTGCTCTAATTTTTTTTAATCTATGACACTCATTGCTAATGTTCATAGTTCTATCCTCATGTTGCAGTATGTAAAGGCCTTCTCAAAGCTCACTTCTCTCTTATTCACTTCCATGTTTCAACAAGAAATGTGTCTTCTGCCTTGTTATTAAGTAGGCTTTCAGCTGAAAACCTGTATATTGAGGAATTATATATAGGCTGTGTATGGAAAACAATAGTGTTTAAAATCTTGCCACTCCTGCTTCTAGGAATGCTCTCTAACAATAAGCAAAATACCATCATCTTTAATGAGCTCATTTTCACAATGTAGTGGTGTAAAGTGTGTCAAACATTTGAATTTTTAATCTCTCATTTACTATCCATGATGCAAACAACCTCTTTTCTCTGTTCTTGACTCTTATTTTTCTTCTTCTCTTTCTCATTTTTTTTCATCCGTGACTGGCTTCTCCAATGAATGATGAATTATTATTCCATTTTTCTTAGCACGTGCCTGAGAAAATGAGTTTAAAGGTTGAAAGAGGTACTTTTGCCTGTGTTTTGGGGTCAAATTCTGGTTCCAAGGCTGGTGAGCCAGATTCTCATGCCTAGGAAGTGATGAATTACAACATGCATGTGTAAGCATTTGTAGAGTTGAACTATTTGAGTATAGGACCCGAGGCAGAGAGAGAACTACAAAGAAGGGAACAAGGACAATATTCTTCACAATGCCTTCACAGAGCTATATTTTGATTATGCTTTCTTTATCTAGTCCCAGCTTCCTAAAGGCTCCATTGACTACCAAATTATCATCATCAGAGGGGGACAAAAACTTCCAAGTAAGAATTTGTTGGGGACAGTTTTAAACTATAACAACAATGTTCTCAAGCCTATATCAGTTCATGGACCCTGCAAAATACAAAAGAAAAAAAAATATCTGTTAAACAGTACTTTAGAAATAAGTCTTCATAATTAAAGGTCATTATGTTAACCAAGTCAATTTCACAATTTTACCCATGTTGCTATAACTGCATAGTTGTTCATTCCTTCATTCACCCTATAGAAGTCACTGTGCTGAAAATATATACTGAAAAATTTTAAAGTTATAATTCCTCTCAATTTATTATACATAGCAGGTGAGTTTGCAATACAGTAAAGGCTATGTTTTAAATTGCTAATGGAACACATGAAAGAAAGAAACCCAGAAGCCAGGTGGCAGAGCACATGATCTCATTGAATGGATGATATGTTTAGCTTTTGCATAGCATCAAACAGTGAAAAATGCCTGCTTTTTGTAAAAGGAATACCAGTAAAGGAGATACACTGTATTAATATGCTGATAACATTCTTCCCATCTAAGGTATTGGATGAATAGATGAATAAAACCTATTATTTTAATTGTTCTATTTAGTTTAAGAGCATAATCAAAACTAATTTTGTCCTCTGCCACATCCTGAGTAGGCAATAAGCATTTAACTCCACTGTATATAGCTATGTTAGTGGCTTTTCAAAGTTTAGTATATAAAAACTGCTTCAGTCAGATGTGTATTTTGACTCTGGATAAAAGGAGTCAAAAGCAATCTAATTTGATTATTAGCATCATGATTTAGGTGATTGGATGCCTCTTGATCAGAAGAGAGGAATTAAGTTGATTTGACAGCCCTCCAATTTTGCTTTTACTTTTATTGATTCATTGAATTCAAGTTCCTCTGTTTGAGGCTTGCTCTTGAGAACGGCAATGATGGGCACATGTAGCCTAATCACATTTCATTGTCCATTTTCCATGTGTAATGATAAATTTCACTACTCAGATCAATTCTGGCCCAATTTCCCCTAATAGAATGCGACCCAAAGAAGACTGTTAGATTAAAAGCAGTTTCTTTTATGGAATGCATTAAAAGGAGAAAACGAGGTACAGGCATATTGCTTTATCATTCTAGTTTAGATTTAATTTGAAGGATACTATCAAAATAAGCAGTGTTTAGAGAATATGTTGGAAGCCAAGGCAAGAGGAAGAAGTGGTGCAGAGAACTCTATGTAAATAGAACCTGAACATTACATCAAAGCCTATATCTTCATTTGCACACATTGAGAAGCCCAGAGTAACATGAACTAGGACAGAGAATGATGTAACCATTTCTGGATTGACTTGAATTATCTTTTTCTACTTTTTCATAGTGAGTGTCTGTCTGTTAGAATTGCAGTTGCAAATGGTATGTGTTTTCCCAGAATACATAGTCATATATCATACTGTTTTCCATATTTAAATGTATTATAGAGTTATCTTTCTATTTTTCATTCTTTTATCTTTTCAATTAACAAATTAAAACCACAGTTTACTGCCAAAGTGTGGCGCAGATTGTTTGAATTAATATTGTGTATGTTCCCAGCAGCCAATTATATTTGTATGATTTGGAGACTGTGATGAACTGGACCTAGATTGATGTATGCAATTAAACTCATTCTAACCTGTGTATCAAGAGAATTGTTTAAGTCTCAAAGAGTTAATGCTGGAAAATGAGTTTCATTTAGTACACATAATTCTAATGTTGTGGAAACATAGGGGAAAATCAACTGAAGGTCATGTACAAAGACAGACATTCATTCATTCACATACATTGTTTAACATATTGTGTAGTCAGTGTTGACTGATCATATTAAAAGAGAAAGAGCTGTTTTAGGCAGATTTTTTAAAAGCATCTTGAAGTGGGATTTGAAACATACTGATAACATTAAATTAACATTTTTTCAACAGCACAATCATTCTTTTTTTTTTTTTTTTTTTTTTTTTTTTTTTTTTTTTTTTTTTT
>NW_026594083.1:3364128-3370412 GCF_907164565.1 Psammomys obesus | reverse complement strand
TTTTTTTTTTTTTTTTTTTTTTTTCTTTTTAGTTACATTTTCTTAACTCCGTGTCCCAGCTGTATCCCGCTCCCTCATTCCCTCCCCAACCCCACACTCCCTCCCTGGTCTCCTCCCTGCCCCTTTCCAAGTCCCCTGATAGGGGAGGACCTCCTCCCCTTTCATCTGTCCCTGTTTTATCAGGTATCTTCAGGGCTGGCTGCAAAGTCCTCCTCTGTGGCCTAACAGACTGCTCCTCCCCTGGGGGGAGGTGTCAAACAGCCTGCCCTTGAGATCCTGTTAGAAATAGTCCGTGTCCCCCTTACTTTGGAAAACTACTTGGTTACTGAGCTACCACAGGCCACATCCGAGCAGAAGTTCTAGGTTATATCCATAGATGGTCCTTGGTTGAGTTTCAGTCTCAGAAAAGACCCTGTGCCCAGATATATTTGGTCCTTGTAGAGCTCCTATCCTTTCCATATCATACTAACTTCCCTTCTTTCATATGATTCCCTGCACTCTGCCGAGGGTTTGGTTATGAGTCTTAGTGTCTGCTTTGAAACACTGCTAGGTAGAGTCTTTCAGATGCCTTTTGTGGTAGACTCCTGTCATAAGTTCAAGGCACATCCCATTTGTCTTTCTAAATGAGGATTAATCACCTTCGCCTGTGTCCACTTTCTTGATTATCTTCTTTAGGTGTGTAGATTTCATTATGTTTATCATGTCTTGTAGGTCTATATAAGCGAGTATATACCAAGTTTGTCTTTCTCCTTCTGGGATACTTCACTCAGAATGATCTTTTCTAGATCCCACCACTTGCCTGCAAATTTCATGATTTCCTCCTTTTTGATTGCTGAGTAGTATTCCATTGTGTAAAAATACCACAATTTCTGTATCCATTCCTCCGTTGATGGACATCTGGGTTGTTTCCAAGTTCTGGCTATTACAAATAAAGCTGCTACGAACATGGTTGAACAAATGTCCTTGTTGTGTACTTGAGCAAATTTTGGGTATATACCTAGGAGTGGTATAGCTGGGTCTTGAGGTAGCACTACTCCTAGTTGTCTGAGAAAGCGCCAGATTGACTTCCAGAGTGGTTGAACCAGTTTACATTCCCACCAGCAATGGAGGAGGGTTCCCTTTTCTCCACAACCTCTCCAGCATGTGCTATCACTTGAGTTTTTCATCTTGGCCATTCTGATGGGTGTAAGGTGAAATCTCAGGGTCGTTTTGATTTGCATTTCCCTAATGGCTAATGAGGTTGAGCATTTCTTTAAGTGTTTCTCTGCCATTCGATGTTCCTCTTTCGAGAATTCTCTGTTTAGCTCTGTTCCCCATTTTTTAAGTGGATTACTTGGTTTGTTGCTTTTCTGCTTCTTTAGTTCTTTATATATACTTGATATTAGCCCTCTGTCAGATAAAGGGTTGGTGAAGATTCTTTCCCAATCTGTAGGCTGTCTATTTGTTTTGATGACAGTGTCTTTTGCTTTACAGAAGCTTTTCAGTTTCCACACAAAGATCCAACCAAAAAAGAGAACTTCAGACCTATCTCTCTTATGAACATTGATGCAAAAATACTCAATAAAATACTTGCAAACCGAATCCAAGAACACATCAAAGATATCATCCACCATGATCAAGTAGGCTTCATCCCAGGAATGCAAGGGTGGTTCAACATACGGAAATCCATCAATGTAATCCACCACATAAACAAAATGAAGGAGAAAAACCACATGATCATCTCCTTAGATGCTGAAAAAGCATTTGACAAAGTCCAACACCCATTTATGTTTAAAGTCTTGGAGAGATCAGGGATACAAGGCACATACCTAAAGATAGTAAAGGCAATATACAGCAAGCCTATAGCCAACATCAAACTCAATGGAGAGAAACTTAAAGCAATCCCACTGAAATCAGGGACAAGACAAGGCTGCCCACTCTCTCCATATCTCTTTAACATTGTACTTGAAGTCCTAGCCAGAGCAATAAGACAACTAAAGGAGATCAAGGGGATACAAATCGGAAAGGAAGAGGTCAAAGTGTCACTATTTGCAGATGATATGATAGTATACATGAGCGAACCCAAAGATTCAACCAGAGAACTTCTTCAGCTGATAAACACCTTCAGCAAAGTGGCAGGATACAAAATCAACTCAAAAAAATCAGAAGCCCTCTTGTATACCAAAGACAAAAAGGCCGAGAAAGAAATTAGGGAAACAACACCCTTCACAATAGCCACTAATAACATAAAGTACCTTGGTGTGACTCTAACCAAGCAAGTGAAAGACCTGTTTGAGAAAAACTTCAAGTCTTTGAAGAAAGAAATTGAAGAAGATCTCAGAAGATGGAAAGATCTCCCGTGCTCATGGATTGGTAGGATTAACATTGTGAAAATGGCCATCCTGCCAAAAGCAATTTACAGATTCAATGCAATTCCCATCAAAATACCAACTCAATTCTTTACAGACCTTGAAAAAAAGATTCTCAGCTTCATATGGAGAAACAAAAAACCCAGAATCTCCAAAACAATTCTGTACAACAACAGATCATCTGGAGGTATCTCCATTCCCGATCTCAAGCTGTACTACAGGGCAACAGTAATAAAAACTGCATGGTATTGGCATAGAAACAGAAAGGAGGATCAATGGAATCGCATAGAAGACCCAGAAATAAACCCACACACCTATGAATACTCAATATTTGACAAAGAAGCCAAATCCATTCAATGGAAAAAAGACAGCATCTTCAACAAATGGTGCTGGACCAACTGGATGTCTACATGCAGAAAAATGAAAATAGACCCATATTTATCACCCTGCACAAAACTAAAGTCCAAGTGGATCAAGGACCTCAACATAAAACCAGATACTCTACATCAGCTGGAAAAAAAAGTGGGAAACAGCCTAGAACTCATTGGCACAGGAGACAACTTCCTGAACAGAACACCAACAGCACAGGCTCTAAGAGCAACAATCAATAAATGGGACCTCATGAAACTGAACAGCACAATCATTCTTAATATACATATATATATGTATATAAACTAATCTATCCTAAAACAAGTTAAATTTATAGAGTATAGAGGATAAATAAAAGAAGGAAGAGGATGAAAATAAGAAATTTAAGAGAAGAAAAAAATGAGGCTTTAATAAATTCTTGGACAAAAACTTAGTATAAAGATAAAATACTCTAGTGTTTTCTAAATTAAAATTTAATTAAGAGAACTAAACTCAAGTGTTTTCATAATGTATGCCATAGATAGTTTTAATACACACAACATGCTGTGGTGTTTAGCTACCAATGTATCTCCTTAAACAATGATCATTTCTTCGTAGGAAGAATACTTAAAAAGATTTCTTTCTAACTCTCTGGAAAATCATAATGCGTTTTTCTTCTCGATGGCACCCTACTGTACTGCAGCACATTCCATCTGCTTATTTCTATCCAACTACAACTAAGTATCATTGAAATACTTTCACTTACCTTTCTCTACGCTCAGACTCTGCTAACTATTCTATTACTCTCAATGCCTAGGAAATCAATCCTGAACAGTCATAGTAATGACATCTCATATCTCGCAGATTAGCGATCTCATGGTATACTTGTCCTTTTATGTGTATCTTCTCTTAATTAATGTGATTTCCAGGTCCATCTGTATTATTGAAAATTAAGGACCTCCCTCTTCTTTTTACAGCTAACCACTACTGCATTGTGTATATTTTCCACATTCATCCATTCATCAGCTAATGGGTATGTCAATTTGTATTTTCTTAGTTATTGTTTGGGGAGACTGTCCCTGGAGGGTTGTATATAAACAGCTATTCAGCTGAGATGGGAAATCAACAATAGACAAATTCTAACATGGTGTTCGTTAGTCTTATTGGCTTACTGAAACCAAAAAGACTGAGGTTATGTATAGGAGTATAAATGAGTCAAACAGGGGTGCATCACCCCAGCATACATGGCTATTCCTGAAGGCTGCAAATCTGAAGCACACTTCTCAACCTGCAGCTAGCTCAACAGGTAGAGTGTCTTTTGTAGGCAGTTGGTTTCTGCCTCTTCCAGGCAGCTCAGCTGGCTTGAGAATCTCTCAGTAGTACTTACTTCTGCTTTTATATGGCCTGGGAAGGAGGGGTAGGGTGAAGCTGGTCAAGTGACCACATTGTTTCATTCCTGAGCTAAAGGAGCTTTCCTGATTGATGGAATGTTTCACCTTCCTTATAGGACATCTTATAGCTCATGCCCTTCTTCCCAAGAGAATGTTGTAGCTCAGAGGAAATTGCTACACAGTAGCTATTTTGAGGAAGGCTATCACATGTTTTTGGGTGGAAGAAAAAAAATCCATATATTTAAAAATGCCCATACTGCTAGTGTTAGTCACTCTTCCTGTTGCTGTGATAAACTGACAAATATAGACAAAGCAATTTACGGAGGAGAAGATTTCTTTTGTAACAGAGTTCTTGAATTCAGTTTATCATAGAGGAGAAGTCATGGCAGCAGGGATTCAGTACAACTGTTTACATTGTTTTCTCTGTTAGGAAGAAAAGAAAATTAATCCCTGTCTTTAGTTTCCCCTTTCCTTACTCATTCCTGCCCCAATCTCAGAAAAGGGTGCTGTCCACATTTGACATGAGTTCCCACTGCAGTTGACCTAATCCTGCCTTTGAGGACAGCCACACCAACAAGCTTCTTTCCTAGGTGACACTTGGTCCTGTCAAGTTGACGATCAATATAAATACATAATCAAACTACCCAAAATAATCAGCAAATTTTATGTGATCTTTATCAAAATATCAGTATTTTAATACAATTAGAAAAACACATTCCCCTAAAATGTGTATGAAACCATAAACCTAAAAATAAAAATTATCATGGACATCAGAAGAAAAATAAAACAGGAAACAACCTAGGAACCTGCTACAAAGGGCCTCTGAAAGCCAGAAGAAGAAAACAGGAAACAAATTAGGAACCTGCCACAGAGGGCCTCTGAAAGCCTCTGCCATGCAGACTGTCAAAGCAGATGCTGAGCCTGATGGCCAACTGATGGGCAGAGTGAATGGAATTTTATGTAAGAAGTGGGAAATAGTAAGAGCTGGAGAGGACAGAAACTCCACAAGGAGAGCAACAGAACAAGAAAATTTGAACACAGGGAACTTCCCAGAGACTCATACTCCAACCAAGGACTAGCCATGGAGATAACCTAGAACCCTGACAATGCAGCGACTTCTGATGAGAACTGATAGACTAAGATCAGAAAGAAGGAGAGGAGGACCTCCCCTATCAGTGGACTTGGGGAGGGGCATGTGTGAAGAAGGGGGTAGGAGGGTGGGACCAGGAAAGGAGGAGGGAGGGGCTTATGGGGGATACAAAATGAATAGAGTGTAATTAATAAAAGTTAAATAAAAAATTTAAAAAATTATCAAACAGCAAAAAACTAAGAATCGATGTAAATAGGGTGTACCCTGGGTGAGATCAGGGCTTGTAAAAGCACATGATACTTGGAGATCAATACCAAAAAGAGAGACTGCATACAGCGATTGCATCATTCAGCTCAGCTTTGCTGGAGCTTTGTCAAACAGCCTGTGTTGGCTTTATGACTTTCACTGTTTCTATTAGATATGGCTGTGCCATCAAAGCATGTTAAAAAGAAAGAAAGATAAAGAGAGAATAGATAGTTTCCAAAACACACAAAACAACAACAACAAACAATAAAATTACTTCTGACTAAATATTGATAAAATTCAATAGTAGTCCTGGCAAGGTGGCCAGCTGTAAAACGTGATTACTGTGCAATTGTAAGGAGCTAAGTTCAGATCTCTAGAATTCACCTAAATTCTGAGCTTAGCTGCCCACATCTATAACTCTAGTAATATATGATGGAAAAGACTTAGAGCCTTTGGGCTGACAGGACCGTGTTTATATCAGACTAATTCACATAAATTAAATATAATAAGTTAAAACTATCATAGAATGCCTAAACAATCTAAATACATACAAATTGATGATAACAGAATGAAGCTATGGATCACTGACAGCCATGGGAATTGAAATATCAATAAGAAACTGCCTTATCCCCGTGAACATAGGCACTCTCCAAACACTAAAAGTGCTGCAGAGGTCCTCCCCCATTAGTGGACTTGGAAAGGGAGGGGCAGGGATAACATGAGAGAGGGAGGGTGGGAATAGGAGGGAAGGAGAAAGGGGGGTTGTGGCTG
Organism: Psammomys obesus; assembly: GCF_907164565.1. NCBI lineage: Eukaryota > Metazoa > Chordata > Mammalia > Rodentia > Muridae > Psammomys > Psammomys obesus. Next base: position 3,364,218 of record NW_026594083.1, on the reverse strand, counting down.
GGATACAAAGTAAATAACCTGTGATTAATATAAAATAAATAAATATATATATATATATATATATATATATATATATATATATATATATAT
>NW_026594083.1:3341026-3364118 GCF_907164565.1 Psammomys obesus | reverse complement strand
TATATATATATATATATATATATATATATATATATATATATATATATGGAAAAAAAGTGCTGCTGAGCATGAAGAGGAAAAAATAACTCATAGTAAAAATAACTCTAGTAACCATTGTTACTAGAAAGGAAATTGGTATAGTCACTATGAGTTACTTTATACAGGTCCCTAATAAAATTAAAAACAAAAAACATTATTTGGTATGCATCTGAATCGAATAATATCAAGAAATCAGAAGTCATCTGCACTTCTAGGCTTATTGTTGATTTCTAGTTTTGAACCCAGAGTCTGACAAAAAAGCTACTATTTAAATGTTGATATTTTAAAGATATCCCCCTGCTCCTTCACTTTTCACGAAGAGAGAGTTTGTCATTTAGGCAGGTAACACAGCACAGAAAGCTGAGGGCTATGTGGAAATTAGTCAAAGCTCAAAGCTAAACAGAAGCTCTCAGTACACTCACTTTTACAGTTATCCACAGTGAGCTGCATTTAGTGCTTATGTTGAACTTGTGTGGTTTATGCTAGCTCAACTCAAACAGAGAGCAATAGTGTCAGTCTGTACTCTATGTATCAGAGCAGGACCAGAAAGTCGATGGTGGGCAGGAAACTGTGCAGAGATCTTAACAGTTAACAGAGGAATTTTTATCAGAGTTGCAGACTTTGGTGGAAACATTGAAAGTTCTCATAATGTCTCTTATAGATAATTAGGGATGGTTAAAAATAATAAGATAATATTTTTGATAATGTAAATTTAAACATTAGGAATATCAAGAATTGTAATATTAATGCCTTTATTTAAAAAATGTTGAGAGGAAATTGAAATGCCTTGCATTTTTAATAACTGTTTGACAGGCATGCCAAACTAGTTCTGCTTTTGTGACTTGCCTGTTTTCCAAGTGTGTATTAATCTTCAATACCTATTCTTTGCATTTTCAATGTAATGAAATGTCTCAGATTCAAAAACTGTTCATGTAAGACATTTCCTTTCTTTTCATACGTCTCTTCCTGGAGGTAAACAAGTTTGTACTGATTTATTTCTCCTCTGTGTGCATTCAGGGCATCATAGTGTCAGAACAGGCAAACACACAAACACATACGCATAGGCTACGCTTCTGAAAATCTAAGTACAATTTTACTTTCACTTGCATTGTCATTGTTTGGCCTTGTTTTTTAGTTTCACTTTCAGTCTCATTGTTTGACCTCATTTTCACTGCTCATTGACCTTTCACCAACATTCTCTATCAACTACCCACTTTTGTAAAATTGTATGGAAAGTTGGTGGGGGAAGAAAAAGGCTCAGCACAAATATCAGGTGCTCTCTTTGTGTGAGGCAACACACTTGGAGTGAATAATCACAGGCAGCTTTTAGAGGAGCATTCAGGTCTCTCACTAATCAGGAAATATGTCTGTTCCTTCTGAAGTGACCAGTAGGATGGGGGAGATAAATCGAGGATGTTTGCAGTTCATGGATTTATGGCATCTAAATATAAAGTGATGACTAAATTTGAATTGTATTAATGTGGATTTGGATTACTATCGGAAAGAAGTCGTCAGAGAAACAGAGCATCAGGGTAAGATGGTGAGGTCATTTACCACAGGATTTGGATTGTGTGTTCATGTAAGCCAAGAAGTCCCCTAATCTGCTGAAAGCCAAGAAAGCCAACAGTCTGATGATGCAGTCTCTGACTAAAGATCTAGGTTCAGGAGCTTCCATGATTCATAAAGGACAAGACAGAAACCCCATTCAAGTAAAGAAATAGACAATTTGCCTTTCCTGTGTCTTCTTATTTCTTGGATCTCTATGGACTGGTCCTATTGGAAACTGCAAATTATTTGTTCAGTCTATTGATTCAAATGCTAAACTTTTCCATAAACATCTGCACAGAAATGGTTCTGTGCCATCTATTTCGGGATCCCTGACCACAGTGAAATTGATACAAAAGATTAACTAAACACCATTGTAACTTGAATTTTTACATTTGGAAGCATACAAAATAAGCATCACATTTACACACACACACACACATACACACACACACACTATCATTTAGCAATGTGCAAAGCAGAATACTAGAAGACCATGTTGCCTGGTTCTTAATTTAGAGACATGTCATTTTTATACAGCATGGAGAGCTGTTCTGTAGAAAGAGAATGAAATATGAGTTTCTACACAACAAGCTTCAATCAACAGGAAATATGTAGGTCAGATCATTAAGAAATGACTTCTATCAATCCTGGAATTTTTTAGCTCTGTAAGGACCTTTGAAGTGGCATGTATTTCATATATATCTAAGTTTCTTTCTGACTGTTTATGTTCCAAGTTAGCTATGTTTTAAAAATCTGCAATAACATTCATTTCCTGCTTCTCATATTCATGCGTTATATCAACTACTGAAAACATATCAATTTGTGTTTTCTTTAATTTTTCTAGTTCTATCTTCAGGTCTTGAGTTGTTTTGTTTACTTCCTTCACCTGTCTGCTTGTATTTTCCTCTTTTTCTTTTAGTTCCTTCAACTCTGTCTCTTTTATTTCTTTCAGTGATTTAATTATTTCTTCTCTGAAGGCCACAAGCTGTTTGGCTGCATCTTCCCGTATTTCTTCACGGATGGCCATAATCTGCTTGTCTTTATCTTCCTCCATTTCTTTACGGATAGCCATGATCTGTTTGGTTTTATCTTCCTCTAATTCTTTACGTATTTTATTTGTTTCCTCTATTATCCTCTTCATCAACATAGATGTAAGGTCATCTTCTTGATTTTCTATTATGCTGCATTGTCCAGGGCTGTTCGCCCCTGGATGGCTGGGTTCTGGAGATGCCATATTGCTCTGTCTTTTGTTGGTTGAGCTTTTACGCTGACCTCTACCCATTGGGCTGATTTAGGTGTTGGCTGTTAGTTTCTGTGCTTCCTGGAATCCTGAGGTAGGGAGTATCCCCTTGGCCGGAAGATGATTTTTCCTGAAGGAGTCCTTCTCTGCTTTTTGGTTATGGTCACAGTATGGCCAGTGTTTCTCAGGAGTTGCCACTGCTCACCTCAGGTTTATAGCCCTGAGTAGTAGCTGTGGTCTATGTTAGGCAGGGGGGATCTCCTCTTACCCATAGAAGTTCTCAAGACAGCTGCCCCACTGCTGGGTTTCTTGTTATAAATTTAGTGTGCTGCTGCTCACTAAATTTCCATGTACAGTCCTCTTGAAGAACCTGCTGATTCCCTAGATGTGGGGTTTTTTTCCCAACAGTGAACCTCAGTCTGTTATCCTGGGGCGCACAGTTCTGTCCTGGGAAAGTGGGAGGTGCACTCAGCAAGTCTCTGGGTCAGAGGCTGATTGCTCCACTCTGGACCTGGAGAATGTGCACCTAGGTTGAGTTGACACCTGGGGGCACTGCTCTGGTCTGGAGGCTGGGTGCCTCACTCTGGACCAGAAGCTGTGTGTTCCTGTCTGGGATGGCGGCTGCAGGTACTGCTCTGGTCCAGATGCTGTGGTTGCAGCCCTCTTGAAGGACCAGGGATTCCCACAGTTTTGACAGTCTAGCTAGGGATAACTGGTTGATCCTTGGCACAGTATCTGAGGGCTGCTGTAATGGCTCTCTGGCTTTTGTAGGTCTGAGTATGCAGCTGTGTGTCCCAGTGCCCTAGAGGAACTCAATAATGGCGGCAGAGCACAGCGCTCCTGCCTGCACTAGAGTCTGCGTGATTCCAGAAAGTGTTTTGGTGCTGGGTGTCTTAAGTGTTAGAGCTGATGATCCCCTCCGCTGGGGGTTTCCTCCTGCCAGAGATACACAGTCTTTGCTTTGGGGACCGCTGTTGTGTCTGGGGTGGCAAGTAGAACCCACAGGCACAGAAACTATGAAAGCCAGAAGGGCCTGGACAGATATCATGCAGACCCTAAGAGAACACATATGTCAGCCCAGGCTACTATACCCTGCAAAACTCTCAGTCCTCATAGACGGAGAAAACAAGATATTCAATGACAAAAACAAATTTCAACAATACCTACACACAAATCCAGCATTACAGAAGACACTGGAAGGGAAAATACAACCCAAGAAAATTAGCTTCTGTCAAGAAAACACAGGAAATAATTAACCTTACTACAGTAAAACAAAAAGCAACTAAGCACACAACATTATGAACACAGCCAACATCAAAATCAAAGGATCTAACAGCCACTGGCCATTAATCTCTCTCAACATCAATGGACTCAACTCTCCAGTAAAAAGACACAGATTAACAGAATGGATACGTAAACAAAACCCAGCAATCTGTTACATACAAAAAACACACCTAAGGCAAAAAGATAGACATTACCTGAGGGTAAAAGGTTGGAAGACGACTTTCCAAGGAAATGGACCCAAGCAACAAGCAGGAGTAGCCATTCTAATATCTGATAAAATAGACTTTCAACCAAAATTAATAAAAAGAGATAAGGAAGGACACTTCATACACATCAAGGGAAAATTCCACCAGGAAGACATCACAATCCTGAACATCTGCACCCCAAATACAAGAGCACCCACATTTGTAAAAGAAACATTGATAAAATTTAAACCACATATAGATCCCCACACATTAATAATGGGAGACTTCAACACCCCACTCTCAACAAAGGACAGGTCAACAAAACAGAAATTAAACAAAGAAACAGTATCTCTGACAGAGGTCATGAATCAAATGGACCTCACAGACATTTACAGAACTTTACACCAAACACAAAAGAATTTACCTTCTTCTCAGCACCTCATGGAACCTTCTCCAAAATAGACCATATAGTTGGTCACAAAGCAAGCCTCAACAGATACAAGAAGACTGAAATAATCCCTTGTATCCTGTCTGATCACCATGGAATAAAGCTGGTTGGTCTTCAACAACAACAGAAATAGCAAAAAGCCTACACACACATGGAAACTGAACAACTTGTTACTAAATGACAGCTGGGTCAGGGAAGAAATAAAGAAAGAAATTAAAGCCTTTATAGAACTCAATGAAAATGAAGACACAACATACCCAAACTTGTGGGACACAATGAAAGCAGTGCTAAGAGGAAAGTTCATAGCACTAAGTGCCTTCAAGAAGAAATTCGAGACAGCTCATTCAAGCAACTTAATGGCCCACTTAAAAACCCTAGAAAAAGAAGAAGCAAACACACCAAAAAGGAGTAGACGGCTGGAAATAATCAAACTCAGGGCTGAAATCAATCAATTAGAAACAAATAAAACAATTCAAAGAATCAATGAAACCAAGAGCTGGTTCTTTGAGAAAATCAACAAGATCGACAAACCCTTAGCCAAGCTAACTAAAAAGCAGAGAGACACCACCCAAATCAATTGGCAACGGGCACAGTGGAGAGGAGGGAGGGAGGGAGGGACTGGGAGGGAATGAGGGATCGGGACACGGCTGGGGTACAGAGTTAATAAAATGTAACTGATAAGAAAAAATTTAAAAAAATAAAAAAAAGAAAAGGGGGACATAACTACAGACACTGAGGATATCCAAACAATCATTAGGACTTACTTCAAAAGTCTATACTCAACAAAAGTTGAAAATCTAAATGAAATGGACAATTTTCTTGATCGATTTGACTTACCAAAGCTGAATCAGGACCAGGTAAATCAATTAAATAGTCCTATATCCCCCAAAGAAATAGAAGCAGTCATCAAAAGTCTCCCATCCAAAAAAAGCCCAGGACCAGATGGCTTCAGCGCAGAATTCTACCAGACCTTCAAAGAAGAGCTAACGCCAATTCTCTTCAAACTATTCCACAAAATAGAAACAGAAGGAACATTACCAAACTCCTTCTATGAAGCCACAGTCACCTTGGTACCTAAACCTCACAAAGACTCAACAAAGAAAGAGAATTTCAGGCCAATCTCCCTTATGAACATTGATGCAAAAATACTTAACAAAATACTTGCAAACCGAATCCAAGAACACATCAAAGATATTATCCACTATGACCAAGTAGGCTTCATCCCAGGTATGCAGGGGTGGTTCAATATACAGAAATCCATCAATGTGATCCACCATATCAACAAACTGAAAGAAAAAAACCACATGATAATCTCCCTAGATGCTGAAAAAGCATTTGACAAAATCCAACATCCATTCATGTTTAAAGTACTGGAGAGATCAGGGATACAAGGCACATATCTAAACATACTAAAGGCAATATACAGCAAGCCTATAGCCAACATCAAACTGAACGGAGATAAACTTAAAGCAATCCCACTGAAATCAGGGACAAGACAAGGCTGCCCACTCTCTCCATATCTCTTCAACATAGTGCTGGAAGTCCTTGCTAGAGCAATAAGACAGTTGAAGGAGATCAAGGGGATACAGATGGGAAAGGAAGAAGTCAAATTATCACTATTTGCAGATGATATGATAGTATACATGAGTAACCCCAAAAACTCTACCAGGGAACTCCTACAGCTGATAAACACCTTCAGCAAAGTGGCCAGATACAAAATTAACTCAAAAAAATCAGTAGCACTCCTGTATACAAAAGACAAAAGGACTGAGAAAGAAATTAGAGAAACAACACCATTCACAATAGCCACAAATGACATAAAGTACCTTGGTGTAACCCTAACCAAGCAAGTCAAAGACTTGTATGAAAAAAATTTCAAGTCTCTGAAGAAAGAATTAGAGGAAGATATGAGAAGATGGAAAGATCTCCCATGCTCATGGCTTGGCAGGATTAACATAGTAAAATGGCCATCTTACCAAAAGCAATCTACAGATTTAATGCAATTCCCATCAAATTGCCAACACAATTCTTTACAGACCTGGAAAGAAAAATTCTCAACTTCGTATGGAATAAAAAGAAACCGAGAATTGCTAAAACAATCCTCTACAATAAAAGATCTTCTGGAGGTATCTCCATCCCTGATCTCAAGCTGTACTATATAGCAACAGTTATAAAAACTGCATGGTACTGGCATAGAAACAGAATGGTGGATCAATGGAATCGAACAGAAGACCCAGAAATAAACCCACACACTTACGGACACCTGATTTTTGACAAAGATGCCAAAACCATAGAATGGAAAAAAGATAGCATCTTCAACAAATAGTGCTGGTCCAACTGGATGTCTACATGCAGAAAAATGAAAATAGATCCATACTTATCACCCTGCACAAAACTGACGTCCAAGTGGATCAAAGACCTCAACATAAAACCAGATACATTAAATTCGCTAGAAAAAAAAGTGGGGAATACCCTAGAACTCATTGGTACAGGAGAAAACTTCCTGAACAGAACACCAACAGCACAGGCTCTAAGAGCAACAATCAATACATGGGACCTCATGAAACTGAAAAGCTTCTGTAAAGTAAAGGACACTGTCATCAAAACAAAACGCCTGCCTACAGATTGGGAAAGAATCTTCACTAACCCTTTATCTGACAGAGGACTCATATCCAATATATATAAAGAACTAAACAAGCTGAAAAGCAACAAACCAAGTAATCCACTTAAAAAATGGGGAACAGAGCTAAAGAGAGAATTCTCTGTAGAGGAATATCGAATGGCAGAGAAGCACTTAAAGAAATGCTCAACCTCATTAGCCATCAGGGAAATGCAAATCAAAACAACCCTGAGATTTCACCTTACACCCATCAGAATGGCCAAGATGAAAAACTCAAGGGACAACACATGCTGGAGAGGTTGTGGAGAAAGGGGAACCCTTCTCCACTGCTGGTAGGAATGTAAACTTGTACAACCACTCTGGAAATCAATCTGGCGCTTTCTCAGACAACTAGGAATAGCGCTTCCTCAAGATCCAGCCATACCACTCCTAGGCATATACCTAAAAGAGGCTCAAGTACACAAAAAGGACATTTGCTCAACCATGTTTGTAGCAGCTTTATTTATAATAGCCAGAAGCTGGAAACAACTCAGATGCCCCTCAACTGAAGAATGGATGCAGAAACTGTGGTACATCTATACAATGGAGTATTACTCAGCAATGAAAAATAAGGAAATCATGAAATTTGCAGGTAAATGGTGGGACCTGGAAAGGATCATCCTGAGTAAGTTGTCCCAGAAGCAAAAAGACATGCATGGTATATACTCACTCATATAAACATACAACATAGAATAAACCCACTAAAATCTGTACATCTAAACAAACTAAGCAAAAGAGAGGACCCTAACTAAAATGTTCAATCCCCATCCTGAAAGGCAAAGAGGATGGAAATCAGAAGAAAAAGAAAATAGGAAACAACCTCAGAACCTGCTACAGAGGGCCTCTGAAAGCCAGAAGAATACAGGAAACAACCTTGAAACCTGCCACAGAGGGCCTCTGAAAGCCTCTGCAGTATAGACTGCCAAGGCAGATGCTGAGCCTGATGGCCAACTGATGGGCAGAGTGAATGGAATTTTATGTAAGAAGTTGGAAATAGTAAGAGCTGGAGAGGACGGGAACTCCACAAGGAGAGCAACAGAACAAGAAAATTTGAACACAGGGAACTTCCCAGAGGCTCATACTCCAACCAAGGACTATTCGTGGAGATAACCTAGAACTCCTGCACAGATGTAGCCCATGGCAGTTCAGTGTCCAAGTGGGTTATATAGTAATGGGAAGAGGGACTGCCTCTGACATAATCTGATTGGCCTGCTCTTTGATCACCTCCCCTTGAGGGGGGGAGCAGCCTTACCAGGCCACAGTAGAGGACAATGCAGCCAATTTTGATGAGAACTGATAGACTAAGATCAGAAAGGAGAGGAGAACCTCCCCTATGAGTGGACTTGGGGAGTGGCATGCATGCAGAAAGGGGAGGGAGGGTGGGATCGGGAGGGGAGGAGGGAGGGGCTTATGGGGGGGTACAAAATGAATAAAGTGTAATTAATAAAAAATTAAAAAAAACAAAAAAATAAAATGTTTTAATAATAAAAAAGAAAACATATCAAATATCTGTTTTTATAAATAAATATAATTTAGTCAGAAATTAATTATAGAGTTAAATTATTTCAATACTATGTTCACTGACCCCTGATATTTATAGAGGGTTGTTTTATAATATTAAGTATAGTAATTTTCAAACAACCACTTAGACTGTTTTTAAATACAACTTTTGGTAAATATATAATTACATATAAACATAATAATATTCAGCAGTTGATTTAACACCAAGCCCTGTATAAATATTTAATAGGGAATATACCTATTGGCATGATAAACTCAACTATAGAAATCTCATCAAAATTTTGTTGTTGGATGAATTGAAATGTGTAATTTATAAGGCTACTAAACATCTGACCACAGATATTGAATCATGAATCAATCTTTAATGTGAATATGGCTAAATCTAACTTTGGAGAGACACTCAATTACTTTATGTGAGCATTCACACACACACACACACACACACAATGAACTCAAGATTATGTTGTGGTTCTTCAGTTTGCTTGGTATAAGTCTGAAATTGCTATCTTAAACACCTTAAATTATAAGAAATCCAAACCTACATACTAGACAGTGACATATTCGTTGTTCTAAAGATAGGAAAATTATAGTAGAATCTATAAAATTAAGTACAAATAAGGCTCAAAGTAAAGACGATTTATAAAGGTTTGTGGTCTTTTTCAAATGCTGCATTCATGGGATAATGTAGACACCAGAAACTTGTTACTTCAGTATTTTTCCCTCCATTCCTCCTTATCTCCTTCTGTCCCTCCTTCCTTGCTCCCTCACTTCCTCCCTTTTCCTTTCTGTCCTTTCATAAATTTTATTTTTGAAATAGGAATCTCGCTAAAACTTCTTTACACTGGTGCAAAGGCCTGGGTTCATTCCATCTTCATGAGTCCATCTTCATGAGTCTCCATAGATGAGCCCACAGGTACATGGTACAGTACATAGCTTAACTATTAGCACTCATGCTATGAATTAGAAGCTGTTTATTGGCTCGTACTATAATGTAGTATGCTGACTATCACTCTATGGAATTTCTTTTAATTTCTATGTTCAGGTCCTACTTACAGAAATTAAAACAAAAAACAAACAAACTCATCTAAGGTGTGGCTCTTTGAGGTGAGAGCTATCCCAGGAACAGTGTGAAGTCTTATAGACTCTTCCTGTGTGTCAACCCTTGCTGGATCAGCACAGTGTTTCTTGAAGCAATGTGTCAAACCTGAAGGTCTTGTCTAATAGGCATCTATAAAGGATTCTAGTTCAGCACACTGGCATAAGACATTCACCATGGGTATCCTTTTTCTTGTATCAGGGGAGAGAAATGGCCTCGGTCAGTTAATTAATCCTCTCACCTTGGGATCTATGGACCTTTTCTGCATAAAGCCACACAAGCAAATATTTTAGACTTTGCAAAACATATGGTCTCTGAGGCAATTGCTCATCACTGCCCTTGCCATTCAAAAATAGCCAAAGAATCTATGCAAATAATAATTTAAAAAGTAAATTTAGGTAAAATTAGGCAACAGACTAAATGTGGCCCACAGTTATAGCATTCCAGTCCTTGATCTAATTCATTAATTCTTCACATTTTTTCATTTTTACTCAAATGATATTCTTGGATTCTTCGTATTTGTCAAGGAGTCATGTCGGAGTAACAGAGTGGTCACTCACTCTTTTTTTTTCCACTTTATGATTACATTAATTATAGAATTGATTCCAATGGGACAAAGATTGTATGTATTCTTGGTGAATCATAAGTATAAGAACATACATCCGTAAATGACCTTAGTTTCTCACAGAGAATGTAAATCCAAGAAAGAAGGCAGAAAAAAAAAAAAGCAAATAATACATGAGTGTCTAGGAAAACAAAAACACAAAAATCCACAGGATTTTGCGATTAGGGACTTGAGGTGACCAACAAGCAAGAGTTTTATGTTGAATCATTGAGGCAGAAACTAAAATGATAATGATAGAACGTACAAAGCAATACATGAAATGCAGATTGTTTTAAAATGCATACAGCCCAAATAGTGTGTTTGTTGAAGCCCATTTTAAAAATAATCCAGGCTAAATCATATCAACAACAAATACTAAAATGCATGGGTTTTCTGGATTAAGGGTATTTCTCTTTCAGTGAACACTGAAATATTTATTGAATCCCCTATGTCAGATTTGAATTTAAAGCTGTGACCTGTGATCTCAAATTGACTTCCTGACAATAATGATTAGGATGGCAGGGTTAGCAGCACCATTTACTTACAAACTGTGTGTAGTAAAATCAATGACATTTTTTTCCTTCTGAAGAACAAATCTAATTATTTTAAAACAGAATTTCATTGATATGCTTCTTTTATTCAATTGAGCTTTCTATTACGGATATAAGTATATATTAAACTTTGTGATAATTCATTGATAATTCATAAATTTAACAATAGTATTCAGGCCTCATTATGCTGTCGTGGATAAAAAAAAAAACAAAAAACAAAAAAACATTTAGTTAGGGGCTTGCTTACATTCCAGGGGGTTAGTTCATGGTTGTCATGATGGGAAGCAGTCAGTCATGGCCCTGGAAACAGTAGCTGAGAGCTTTACATCCTGTTCCATAGGTAGCTGGGAGAGAGAGATTGGGCCCAGTGTGAGTATTTAAAAACTTCAAAGCCCATCGGTAGTGACACAGATCTTCCACAAGGCCATAGGTGTACCAACAAGGCCACAACTATTAATCCTTCCCAATAGTCCTACTCCCATGTGACTGTGTATTCAAATATATAAACCTATGGGATATTCATAGTCAAATCACAACACAGATCTTTTCCTATCATCTGAGATAAATTCCTAAGAGCCATTTTTTTTTTTAAACTGTGTTCACAAAGGAATTTATGTATACAAAAATGATCCTGGTCATTGTTTAAGATCATAGGAATGTGCTACAAGCTGTCTCTGAGCTTCCTTCTGGAGTGGGCTGGGGTGGGGCGGTGCAGACAGGGGGAGAGGAGGGGGGCACAGCACCTGTTCCTTGCCCTATGATTCACGCTTGGGATTGTGATACAGAGCAGTGGCAATGGAAGTGTGTAGGTCCAAGTTCCAGCCCACTTTCAAGTAAGAAATCCACTGGAAACATAAATCTTGTTTTTTATGTCTGAAGATTGTCAGCTAGCCAGCTACCTTCCATGTGTCAAGCACATTCTTTTCACCTAATGTCTACCTTTCTTTGCCCACAAAAATATTTTCTTTCTACTTCCATATACTGGAGAAATTATTATTTTTCTAATGTTGATAACACTTTAGCCCATTCTACTAGATGTTTACAATTTGTCATACAAAGGAGGAAAAAAGTGTTTGTTTTCTTTTCACAGAGGAAGCAGGCACATCATTGAGAGATACATAAGAAAGAACATGCTAACATCCAACCTAAGAAGTGGTACTAGATGCTCTTTTCTCTAAATTCCCTGTTTTACACTTTTATATAACTAGCTTGTGATATTTCAAATACCAGCACATACAGGTGAAGCGACCAGAAAAGCAGGCATTTACCTGCATGGATTTGTGTACTAGTATGAGGTTCCTGGCTGCATAAACAATAAAGAATCAATGTTTAATATACATTTTCATGACTGCCACTGGATTTTGAGATGAAAGGGAATTCTAGAATGATGGTCAATAAGTTTAACCAGATTAGAAATGATCACTTCTTTTAGCAGGTCTTCTGGGGACATTGCATAGCAAAGCTAAAAGGCAGGGCTTTGTCTACAGATTACTGAATCATTTTATTTTCAAGATCCTGAATGCAACAAAATAATCAAAGAAAGTAGAAGAGACAAACTTAGAGCAAGTTCAAAAATGTGTATATTTACAAAAACAAAAACAAAAACAAAACAGAAAATGGACACTTGACTTCTCCAGTCAAAAGATTTACTCACCTGTGGGAAAAAAAATAAAAAGACATGATTTATACCAAGAGCAATTTGGTTTGGGTCAATTTAGAATGAATGAACTCTTGAATCTAGTAGATACTACCTTTTAGGTACAGTAATTGCTATCCAATGTGACAGTGATGCTGCAGTAAGCCCAATTCATAGAGACAGATGTCAGATCACAGTGGGCAGAGGAGTAAGTAGCTGGTCACAATAGAGAGTTGAAATCACACTCATAATCTCAGCTCAGTAAGAAAGAGATGGTTGTCTGGAATGTTGAGGGAGTTGGGAATGAGTCTTTTATGAATCAGAAGCAACTTGACAATATGACACACTGGTTCTGAAAAGCATGCTGAAGATGGACTGCAGAAGACATAATAAAGACAAAAAAAATGATAATGCCTCATGTAGGCAAGTTGACGGCTTAAAACGTAAGAAAACAAGGCCAACAAGAACAGTTTCCAGGTACTAGTACATGCTCTCTATCAGTGATGCTATTTTATTTTGTGATACTAGGCTTCCAAAATCATAGACACTTCAAATGAATTGCAGGCTTCAGTTCTAAAGTGGGAGACTGGCACATGGGTAACCTCAGATTTACGTCACTGCTGACTCCAAATTTGACTACTTTCCTTTTGTTTCAGAATGAACTGTAACTTCACAATTATGTTTTAGGCATACAAATAGAAAAAAGTTTGTTAGCCTTGTGAGTTTGAAATAAGAAGTTAAAAACACAGAGGTCTCACTTTTTACCCATCACAATGCAGCTCCTCAAACAGGGCAGCACCCACACAAAGAAGCCCAACAGACAAGGGCTGAGGGACTTGGCAAATAATCAGCTTTAGGGCGCTGCAGGGCATGGGCCAAGGCTCACTTCTAATTAGCAGCTGGCTCTGTCTCACAGCCTATCTTTGGATTACTCTGTCTGGAATATTTTTTTCTGATCCAATCTTTTAACACCCAAGGAATTCCTGTTATCATTATCAAATGCAGCTTATATAACACTTCTTTAATAGAACCACATTTTCCATCATTAAGTATCCTCTTCCTTCCACACAGGGCCTTGTTCATAATGGTTTTCAGCACAGTGTTGTCTTGAGTGTTATGTTGCTTTCACATACTGGACAATGCTGAAGAACAGACACTTTGCTCAGTTTTCTTAAGCAGGGATAGAAAGTAAATAAGTTGTAATAAATAAATTAATTAATAAAATAAAATAAAACCTGAAAACCATGTACTGTGTAGTTGTAAGTAAAAATACTGCTTTTCAAAAAAAAAAAAAAAAAAAAACTTCCAGGACTCACTACCCTTTTTCTTATAAAATAAAATATAAATATATATTAGCATAATGCTCTCTGATTATATGAAAAAGAATGAAAGCTACTTTTTGTTTACATATTGCAGTATACAGACCGATTGGATATACATTTTTTTTCTGTAACACTATACTATATAAAATTAGTAAACACTGAACATTACTCTTGGGTTTATAATACTGATAACAGTAGGCATATAGGCAATAAAATATAGAGCACCATGAAGATTTTAAATACCTGCTACATATGTTTTGTTCAGGAAAATCTCAAAAGTATGAAAGTAAAATTTATATGAGAAATTGAGCTGGTATTTCCAAATGTACAGTGACCACTGGAAAGAAGTGGACTGTGGTATGAAACAGAAAAACAAGTTGGAAGAGAGGGTGGAAACCAATTATGGGAAAAACAAAGCAAGGAAGTGAGTGACAAGGAGAGCACTGGGGGCCTGGCACTTCGCTGGGTGACGCTGGCTCCAATTTGTGAGCATACTTGAGCTCTAAACAGAACCAGACGTGTTCTTTCAAAAAGCAAATCCCCATTCAGAAAGGCAAAGAGCATGGAAATCAGAAGAAAAAAACAGGGAACAGGACAGGAGCCTGCGACAGAGAGCCTCTGAAGGACTCTACCCTGCAGGGTATCAAAGCAGATGCTGAGAATTACAGCCAACCTTTGGGTAGAGTGCAGGGAATCTTATAAAAGAAGTGGGAGACAGTAAGACCTGGAGAAGACAGGAGCTCCACAAGGTGAGCAACAGATCCAAAAAAGTCTGGTCTCAGGGGTCTTTTCTGAGACTGATACTCCAACCAAGGACCATGCATGGATATAACCTAGAACTCCTGCACAGATGTAGTCCATGGCAGTTCAATGTCCAAGTGGGTTTCGTAGTAATGGGAACAGGGACTATCTCTGATATGAACTCAGTGGCTGGCTCTTTGATCACCTTCTCCTGAGGGGGAAGCGACCTTACCAGGACACAGAGGAAGACAATGCAGCCAGTACTGATGAGACCTGATGGACTAGGATCAGAAGGAAGGGGAGGAAGACCTCCCCTATCAGTGGACTGGGGGAGTTGCATGAGTGGAGAAGGGAGAGGGTAGGTGGGATTTGGAAGGGAGGAGGGAGGGAACTACAGGGGGTATACAAAGTGAATAAAGTGTAATTAATAAAAATTAAAAAGAAAAACAAAAAAGCAAATCAATGAGCAGGGGATGTCTGTAAAGGAGCTGTGAGTTCTAGGCACCCACTTGACATGCCAACCCTTAACAGGACGTCCATGTGGACTTTCACCTTCTGCAGTTTTATGATCTAGCACTTAACCTGCATTTAAACAGTGGACTAATTCTGTTTTCAAATGGGAGAAAACACTTAGAGAAACAACTGTAACAACATTAGTATCAAAAAATTCTCCTTTCCTCTGTCCCTTTATTTCTTCCTTCTTCACTCCATCCCTTTTCCGTTCCTCCACCCTCCTTTCCTTTTCTTTTCTGTTTCTCCTTCCCTTTATTTCTTCTTTCCTTCTTTCCTCCACTTGTCCTTCCATCCATCCTTCCTCCCTCCTCCTCTTTTCTCCTTCTCTTTATTCCTTCCTTCATTCTTTCCTTACCCTCCTTCCCTCCATCCCATCTTCCTTTCATCCAGCATCCTTCCCTTTTCCTCTCTTCTCTGTCCTCCCTGCCTTTCCTTTGTTCTTTCTTTCTTCTTTTTCCTTCCCTTCCTTTCTTTATCCCTGCCTCTATGTTCTTAAACTCTCATCTATTCAAAATAAATCATTTATGTTTCCCAGCTCTTAAAATAACTTCTACAAAATAAACTTGTATGATCCTATTTATGTATTTAGTAGTCTATGACACACTTCTAAAATCACACATTTTAAAAAGTCTTTATATAAACAGTTCAATAATTAAATTGATAAGCAGTCTTTTGAAAAGTGGCACTGCCCATAATCAATCAATTCAGAGCTGCATTTTAAAGTGTCCTTATGCACAGTGATTTGCAACAATAATAAACACTGGAAAAAGTGTTCCATTAAAGAAACTATTTAGAAGGTTTAACTTTTAAGTTAAGAGCTTCAAATTCTTTATCACCTTGTAAACTAGTTTATTTTAATATAACTTTGATATTCACATAAATGTTCTAATTATGAATCTTTTGAATTAAATAAAATATTCCACTCTTTTTTTAATCAGTGATACTCATGCATCTGTTTCTCTCTACATCTTCTCAAAAGTTTCTGGATGTGTTTTCAGATTTTATCTGTGTTGCTTGACTTTGTCTTCTCCCACTGATGAACGTTTTCTGTCAACATTAATAATGTATTTTCAATGAACCTTTTGAATGTGGCTTAATATCTAAATGAGTACCGCATGTGGTTTGTACAGACATGAATAATTCATTTACAAAAACAAAACAAACAAACAAAAACCTTGCCTTTTCCAAATAGTTACAGATATTAAATACAGAGACTATGAAATTTCAGTATCTCAAAAAGCATTTTTTTCTTTATGTCAACTTATTTGAATGAGATAATTACCTCATTCTTTTTTTTTTTTTTTTTTTTTTTTTCTCTTTCTGTGTCTCCTCTGACCTTTCATTAGGCTTTTATTAGTCACTTGTATTTCAAGCCAGGGACATGCAACAGTTAAAAATAGGTTGGGTTGCCTCTTAGTTATACCTTGAGATGTAGAACAGCAGTACCAGTTGGCCAGGATGACTGAGAAAGCGTGAAAGAGAAGCCAGTGGGCTGGATTCCTTAGTTAGATGACATGGTGATAATGCTCAAGTGACTGCTTTAAATCTATTCATCTTTGCAGGGTATGGTGTCATGCCCTTTTAATCCCAGCATTTTGAAGGCAGAGGAAAGTGGATCACTGTGAGTTCAAGGCCAGCCTGGTCTACGGAAGGAGTCCAGGCAGCCAAGGATACACAGAGAAACCCTTTCTAAAGAGAGAGAGAGAGAGAGAGAGAGAGAGAGAGAGAAAGGAAAAATTCTACATCTTTAAAATGTGCACTAAAAACCTTACTATTCTGAAAAGGCAGTAATAATGTGTCCTGAAACATGGTAGATTGCTGAAAGGAATGAGGTTTGAACTCATCACTCTATGGAATAACAGCTTTGCGCAACATCTTCATATGTGCATAATCAGCCACAGCAAATGATAACTTATCTGTAAGAACATAAAAACACAGATTTAATCAACCTAAATTTCAGATTATGGTTCTTTACAAAAAAAAATAGCCTAGTTACAGTTGCTTTGAACATGAAGAATATGAAGTAAACTTATAAAAATTCCACTTATAATTTTCTATGTGTAAATGTGTAAACGTGGGCATCACCATACAAGACCAGAGGTCAGATGAGAGCTTTCAGGAACTTCTTTTCTATGCCAGACTTTGTGGCAAGCAACTACAGTCTCTGAGTTATCTCTCCAGGATAGGAGGAATAATGTTAGCTAGAGCTGAAGAGACATCATAAATGTGTTCTGTATTTTATGTTTATTTTCTTGTTCTTATTGTATGAATGTACAACAAAACGGGTTCAGTTGTGAAAGTCTCATGCCTGCTGTGTGTGTGTGTGTGTGTGTGTGTGTGTGTGTGTACATGTCTATGAAAAGGGTGCAGGTGTGTGTATGTACCTAAGGTGGTCATGTCGGCATCTGGTGGCCTCCCTCAGCAGCTGTCCACTATTACTCTTCGAGGCTGGGTCTCTCATGAGAAACTAGAACTCATAAATTATGCTACTCTGGCTAGCCAGGGAGCCACAAGGAATCTATTCTCTCTTTATTCCACATCCATGAGATTATAAGCACAGGCACTATACCTGATTTTTAAAAATAAGTCTTAAGGACCAAATTTATGCCATCTGGATTTTGAGAGGAGCATTTTACCAAATGAGCCATGTCTTAATTTATTGATTAACATTCTCATTTCACTTTATCGACCCCTCGCCCTTTCCTTATGCTTGTTCCTCCCATGCTAGCCCTCCCAGCTCTTTCATGGCACATGAATTTTTTAATTTAAATTTTAATTTTTCACAATTTATTTTATTATATCTTCCAATTGAAGCCCCCTCCCTCAACTTCTCCCATTTCCACACTTCCTTCTTCCCCCCATTCCCTTCCACTAGTCCAATGAAAATGGGAGTTCTCCTCCTCTGCTATCTGCCCATAGCTTTTCAAGTCTCATCAGAACTGCCTGGATCCTCTTCATCTGTGGCCTGGTAAGGCCACATTACCAGGGGCACGTCAACAAAGTGCAGACAATTGAGTTCATGACAGAGGCAGCTCCTGCTCCACTTACTTGAGTATCCACATGGGGACTGAGCTGCCAATCGGCTACAACTGAGCAGGGGTCAAGGTCCTCTCCTTGCATGGTACATCAATCTCTGCAGGACGCCCCAGGCTCAGTTTTAAGCTTTTTGGTCTCCTGTCCACTCCATGTCCTTCTATCCCCACCCCCCTTCTTCCATAAGACTCCCTTCACACTGTCCAAAGTTTGGCTGTGAGTCTCAGCATTTGCATCGATCCCCTGTTGGGTGAAGTTTTTCTGAGGACCCTCTATAACTCCAACCAAGCAAGTGAAAGACTTGTATGAAAAACAACAGCCAAACAAACAAAACACAAAACTTCAACACTCTGAAGAAAGAAATTTAAGAAGATATCAGAAGATGTAAAGATCTCCCATGCTCATGACTTGGTAGGATTAACATAGTAAAAATGGACATTATACCAAAAGGAAACTACCAATTCAATGCAATTCCCATCACATCATCAACACAATTCTTTATAGACTGTGAAAGAAAAACCCTCAACTTCATATGAAATAACAGAAAAACCAGAATATCTAAAACATATATTTTATTAGCCAGTTTTTCTGCTCCCCAGAAGCAGGTCGGGTACGAAACTGGCCATTTCGTACCCGACAATTTTAGACCCCATTGTAATTTGTTGGGTACAAAACTGGCTATTTCGTACCCGACAATTTTAGACCCCATTGTAATTTGCTAATCTCTAACATTTCCCCCACTTTCACATATAAATAAACATGTAAAAACTAAAATCTAGGATGCACACTTATTCCATTTTGTGAAAATCAATTGTGACATTAGTCCATAGCAGAAGAAGGCAATCAGAATGTTTTAAAATGGAATTTTCTCTATTTCACAACTGTTCTCTTCACAAAGTTAGAGTACACAGTGATAGGCACTGGCTGGGGGACACCATTCTCACGTCTTTGAGAGTACTTCTGCTATTATCAGCACATTGCTGAGTCACAAAATAAGCACTGTTTAACCAGAGTACAGTTGTCACAAAATATACAATTTTTGTTGCTCATTGAACAAACTCAGGACATATTTTGATATTCGCGTTATGTTTAATGTTTATCTACTTAGTGTGTACGCATGTCTGTATATGTGCATACATTTGTTTGTGTGCACACCCACATACGTGTATCCACACGCAAGGAATACAGCAGGTGGATGCAGGTTAAAAAACTGTACTTCAGTCTGTTCTCTGTTTCCAATATGCAGCTTCTCATGATGGAACTTGGATCATCAGACTCAGTTGTAGGTGACTTTACCTCCTGAGCCGACCTTGGGAACCTCTAAGTAAATGTTTTAAATGTGAGAAATCAGGATCAGATTAGAAATGGAAATTTATGATTCCACTTAGTAACTATTAACTAACAGTTCACAAAAGCAGCCTTTCTTAGAGCCTACCAAGTGTGTGATGGACAAATACATGACAATAAAAATATCTCATTCAGTAAGTATTACTGTGCAACAGGTGCCTTCAAGAATGCAAATGTTATTTCTTACATTTTTATATCAGCCAGCCCCCAAACATGTAAAGCATTTCATTTACATACATTTCATTTATAGAATCCAGTGTCCCTGTATTCTGCACACAGATGAAATAACTTTTACAATCCATAATTAATCAGAAAAAGTCATTGACCTTTTCCTTCTATAGAGTAAATGATTAGAGACTAAACTCATTGTAAGAGGCCTTCTCACACCATCTTATTTGAATCTTTCCCAAATGCCTTGCTGATAGTCTATTTAGGCAGTTATTAATCCACCAGGCATTTCACGTTAGGCTTTTGTTTTTCAAAATCACCACCTGTAAGGATAATAAAACAGAGCAAGAAGCCTTTCCACATGCATCACCAAAATACATACTCTATACCTCCCAGCACTCTGCTCCATTTACATCACAGAGATGGAAAACGTAGGTATCATTGGCATATCTTTGGTAGGTCTAGCTCAGTAGCACAGGCAACATGATCTTTGACATCTGTTGCAATACTTCCTTTTCCTCCCATTTCTCACTTAAACCTAACTGTCTGTGGACCAGGTTCTTGGTCTAACCTGTGTACTGTGAAGTTGTTAGAAGCATGTCATGTGAAATGTGCCTGAGGTTACATTGTAAACATCAACAAACTACAGGAGAGGAAAGCCATGAGAACCAAGGAAGCCAAACTCTGTAATTATTGACTCTTGTCAAATATAAATTTAATTATTTTCTCTTTTTATGATCCTTAGAGGAAAAGAAACATAAAAAAAAAAAAAAAAACAAAACAAAACAAAGCAAAACAAAAAAGTCAGTGCACAGGCTGTTTTCTCACTATTAATGAAGTGTAGAAATAATCTACTCTTTTCTTTGAAATACATACTATACAACAAAGGAAAAAAGGGATGTTCAAAGTAATTTTTCTCAAATTTTGAGGTTGCCTTTGACTGAAAAAAAAAAAGACTGTATGTTATCTTTTTTTAAACTTTTTTAATTTTTTATTAATTACACTTTATTCATTTTGTATCCCCCATAAGCCCCTCCCTTCTCCCCTCCTGATCCCACCCTCCCTCCCCTTTCTGCATGCATGCCCCTCCCCAAGTCCACTGATAGAGGAGGTTCTTTTCTCCTTTCTGATCTTAGACTATCAGTTCTCATCAAAAGTGGCTGCATTGTCCTCTTCTGTGGCATGGTAAGGCTGCTCCCCCCTCAGGAGGAGGAGATCAAAGAGCAGGCCAATCAGATTATGTCAGAGACAGTCCCTCTTCCCATTACTAGGTAACCCACTTGGACACTGAACTGCCATGGGCTACATCTGTGAAGAGGTTCTAGCTTATCTCCATGAATAATCCTTGGTTGGAGTATGAGTTTCTGGGAAGTTCCCTATGTTCTTTTGTAAGTTTCATTTGTAAAGATTTTTTCACAATTATTTTCATATAGAAGACTTGTGTAAGCTTATAATGATAGAATTTATCATAGTTGAGTTTTCCTTTTTTATATTTATTTTTGCTTTTGACAAGATGTACATGTGAGATTAGCTTTAAGAAATATGTTTGATTTTTTTACGTATATGCATTATCAATGTACATGAGTTAATAGATTTATTCAGTCAGTTCTATACTAAATACTGTTTTAATGTTCTTTGAAACTGTCACTACACTGTTTAACTTACAATTAGAAAATGGGCATCACTGTTTGAATGAATACATCAGCCTTATCCAAACGATTAAGTATTTATATCTCTAAATATTGGCTCATCTTTTTTTCCCACTAAACATAATAGTTGTAGTTCCAAAAAACATTTATTTGGCTCTTTCAAAATTCAAACAGTTTTGTCCTAGATTGGGTAAGTAGTCCACAAAATGCTTGTGTAAAAAATACAATGTAAATTTCTTAGAAAACTTCACCTCGTTAGGATGTGGCTGTAGCATATCGGGTGAAATATGCACTGCAGAAGTGTGAGGGTCTGAGTTTGGTCCCATGGTACTGATGCAAGGATTGGCTACTGTGGGGAGGAGAGCCTTGAAGGGCACAGGCAGGCGTACTCTCAGATCCCTGGCCATAGGTAGCTGAAATTGTCAACTCCGACTTCAGTGAGAGACCTCCAACTGGGTTCCCTAGTAAGGGGTACAGGGGCTGTCTCTGACATGAACTCAGCTGGCTCTTTGATCACCTCTCTCTGGGGATTGCCAGGTCACAGAGGAAGATGATTCAGCCAGCCTTGATGAGACTTTATAAACTAGGGTCAGATAGAAGGGGAGAAGAACTTCCCCTATCAGTAGACTAGGGAAGGGACATAGGGAGAGAAGAGGTTGGGTAGGTGGGACTGGGAGGAAATGAGGGAGGGTTTTGCAGCAGGGATGCAAAGTGAATAAATTGTAATTAATTAATTAATTAAACTCACTCCAAGGAATTGGACACTCATAACTGTCAGGAACTAGTTTATCAATACCAATGCCCCATTTCTACTCTAACCTTCTTTCTATACTACCTAGTATGTGGGTGTTGTAAGTGATAGAGGTGGAGTGGGGAGGTGCAGATCATGATTATAGAGATATCCTGATATTCTATAGAAAGAATAGATCTGAGGCGTTTTTAAAATGCCTGAGGCCATGGGATCCTACAAAATGGAATTGTCCCATGTAAATTAATTAATTAATTAATGACAACTTTTTAAAAATTAAGATGCTATTCATTATGAGAAGATGCTTTGCTTTGATGTGTAGGCTACTTGTGTGAGCAAATGAACACAGACCCACATGCCACACACTTACATGTAGCAAGAATTTTTTTTAAGAAAACAAGAAATGTTATGTAGCTGTATTTGTGTTTTTATCCCAGATGTGGGATATGGAGCTGCTTCTGGTTGTCCACAGCAGCTGGATGGGATTTGTGTTGTGCTCGAGAAGGGTTGTGATTTTTTGCCAGCTGAGAATAGCTTATGTTTGGAATTCTGGGAATGCTTCAGAAGGAACTTGGCTGCTAGAGCGTCCAAGAGTGTTGGCTGTGGCTGTCCCACCTGCAGTTATTGCTGGTTGCTCTTTGTTGCTGTTGATGACTGAATTGCTGGTTGCTGGTGGCTTGTTGCTGGTTTAAGATATCCTGATGATGAAGATCAAACTCACTCCAAGGAATTGGACACTCATAACTGTCAGGAACTAGTT